>NW_025777063.1:0-136913 GCF_021130785.1 Homalodisca vitripennis
GGGAAAAAGACTGCAATGTGATAAAACATTACCTCAAATGCAATTTCGTCAGTTGTTAGTTTCCTGTTTGCTCGTACAACTTGCTGTACTCAATGTTTTCATTACTGGTTTGACAGTTGAAGGTTGTTCAATTATCTTCAATACTCACTACCATCTTCAACAACCAAAACATTTGATGCCATTCGATACAACTCTTCTTTATTGGCCTCACCTCCCATGAAGTATGAATTAAAAAAACTCAAGAGCTCCCAGTTAGATAACTTTTGGAACAAAACATAGCATTGAATGTTTTGATCACTGTTCTCTAATTGTTCCTTTTTTTTTATCAAGAAGTTTAACTTGCAGAAAACTTAAAAACAGTCCTTCTATAAGTTTTAAACAATGCCGCAAGTGTGCGATATCAACACAACAAATACTCTTTCTTTAGAAGTGATTACCAACTGAAAGTACTGGTATTCCCACCGACCAGGTGGTGTGGGGGATGTACGTTGTAATTGATTCCAGGAAACTTTTTGATTGTACCTTTTATATTTATAAATAAAGATGTTTTCAATTTTTATTCATAAAATATAAACTTAGATTTGTGTTCAATACATTTTTTTATAAATGGACTCTCTTATTACAGGCCAGTGTAATCCTGTGGGATTTCAAAAAACTAAATATTTTTGTTACAATATGAATCACACAAAGTACGTGTATAGAAGCAGTTGTTTTCTCAAGTTCGTTGATACCTAACCTCATCTCTCTTGGAGGACCAGATGATAGTAATATTGTTTTATGGAACATTTGAAGTCAATAAGAGGCGCTCTTTGTGGGTGTAAGTTAAGTAAATATCTAGTGGTTATTAAAGATTCCTGAGGACCTGAAAATTCCCACTTGTTTTGTGATGGACACTAATATGTCCTAAACTTTTTATTGCAGGCAGCTATGCATCAGACCGAAACATCGGGGGATGCTGTCACATTGTCTCCTATGAATCTCAGAGGGCCCTGTTTATGACAGGTGGTGGAATGTACACTCAAAGTATGGAGCTTTAAATGTTTTTAGACCGAAACCTCCGCAGTATGAATGTGGTCACTTGGCAAAAATCAAACGGATTATAACTTGTATTGAGGTATAATAAATTGTGTAATATAATTTTCTATTCCCCCTTTTTAAAATTGAGTTATCACATAATATTTTTAATTTTGTGCAATATCTAGATATTAATTTTTTACACTAGTTATGTTTTTTTGTTTAAAGTTTGTTATTGACGATGTAAGGTTTGACAGGATAACAGGGTTTCGGAACATTTGCCATTGTTGTATGTTACAAAAGGTATAACACAATGTTTCGAGAATTGGAAATCTATCCTCTTTATCAGGTGTGGGAGGTATTTGTTAAAAACAAAGAAACAGAAAAAAAGAGAAAACAGGAAAGGAAAGGGTTCAAACATACCCAAAAGCTGCTTTGGAGTCTAGTCCAGGCATTGTCACTGTTAGAGAATGTAAGTCCCCGAGCACAAGTTACGAATACGAAAAACACAATCACACATCACACCGGCATCGATGAAAGTGGGATACTAACATAAAAATCTGTGTCGGCTCTTTCTTTGGCTCCATGTTGTGTTATCTGAAACAATTGGGACAGGAAGGCGATTGGGAGGAAAGGGGTAATAGGCAAGTTTAGTCTATATATAGTTTTAGTCTATAGGAATGCGTTACATGTTACAAATCAAAAGGTATGTTTGGAGGTGTTAACATCACTATCAGTGGAGGACTGTTACTAAACATAATAGTAAACAGATATAAAGCTATTAAAAGCACCTGTCTCATTGGTATCTGTGGTAACCATTGAAAGCATGTTAGAAGTTGTATCGGTTTTTGTTAAGCAGATGGAAGTTATTTTTTTCCTAGAGGTTTATTCAATTTTCATGTTGTCAGTGGTGATGATGACTCGCAATCATACACTTTTTTTTAAATTATATAAAAATGAAAATAGTTAATTTCTCTGCTCTTTGTGTTAAGACAATATCACTTTTTTTAAGTGCACTAAATAAGACTAACTACATTTTGAAAGTTGTCTTATCTTAAAAACTTCTTCACCAATAAATGTGCAAAATGAAGGTATGTATATATTCAAAAACACATTAAAATATAGCACATAGTGTAATAATATCTTCTTATTTCTTTACTTTCTTTTTTATATTATACATATCTAGAAAACATTGTTAATAAAAATAAATGGTACAAAATTATATTATAACAACAAAACATATTTTAAGCAGACAAAAGTTAGTTTTAAATATAGCCAGGATTGGGAACTAAATTATGTTTGGCAATTTATGTAGTCATATTTCATAATGCTAAGACATACACAAATGTGTGTATCACAGGAAAGATAAAGCCTTTTATTATGTTGGAACGTTTCTTTTTAAATTTCGGTGGAGCACAAAGGGGGGTTAGCCGGCCGAATTGTGTCTAGGGGTGGCGGGTCATTGGAAAGTATGGGCCACTGAATAACCATCACTCAGTAGGTTAAGTGATGGTTGTACCATCACACAGTAGGTTAAGTGATGGGTTGTACCATCACACAGTAGGTTAAGTGATGGTTGTCACCATCACACAGTAGGTTAAGTGATGGTTGTACCATCACACAGTAGGTTAAGTGATGGTTGTACCATCACACAGTAGGTTAAGTGATGGTTGTACCATCACACAGTAATCATTATTTTACAAGTATATTAACCATGCATTCTCTTTCTTTATATTTTTAGACAGATCAGCTTGTTCTATCAGTTTGTTCTTACTGTACCACAAAGGCAATGTCATTATCCAAGAGCCATTTAAATAAAGAGTATCACTTTTCAATAAAAAGTTGGATTACAATAAAATAAAAAAAGCTCCTGATTTGCTATCACAAACAAAAAATATTTGTATAACAAGCATATACGTAGAAAGACTGCTAAGTATGAATTTGAGCCTCCTTTTTCCAAAAAATCATACTTTTTATCAATCACAAGACTTTATCTGGAAACTAAATTTTTGAATAAACATTTTGTTCTGGGTGTTTCAATAACTGTTCTTATCTTTTAAGCTTATTACCACTTCCTGAAAGTGATTTGTTATTCAAATGGAGCATCTTAAAAACAAGTTTTTATAAGGAAAAATTTAAGATTATAACAAAGGATCATTGCACCAGTATAATTTTATTGCATTTTTTACGTAAGACATGGGGAACAATAAATTTCCAAAAAAAAATGACACATCCATTCAGTGTATGTGTCAGTCTAGCGTTTAACATTAAGAAAATTCTTTTATGCTCTCAAGTTTCAGTTACTTAAGAGTTATTTTTTTACAATGTGTCAGTGTAATTCAAAATATTGTTAATAAATAAATCTCATTTTCTTCAAATTCAAGTGACTTATCCAAAGTGAGACCTAAATTTTAAATTATGAAATGTAACACTCTTGGGATAAAAAATTTTGCTGTAATTTCGAGATAACAAATACAAAAATATATTAAACCCATTTACTGTCTAGATCTAGGGCCAATCTTACGAGACAGGCAACAAGTCAAGTACTTCTCATATGTATTTTATTAAAAGACAATAAATTCTTTATATATGTATAATACTTGTACTGGAAATGTACTGAAATATCCTTCAGTAACGGAGCCAATGCAAAGTAGATTTCTAAAGAAAACTATCAAAACAGTGTCATATAAAATACAATCATTTATATACCTAAAATTAATATTCTTTAGTGTGTTGTTGACAAAAACATTTGTCACATTTTTGTACTGAACCATCTCTTTCCTTTCTTGTGTATGTGAATGATCTGTGCAGTTTGTTTTTGGGCAACAATGGTCAGTACATCTTGTCACAAAATTTTTTACATTACCATTAACACTCCTATCACCAAAATATACTTTAGGAGTCAATGAAAAAGGTTTGCTCTATATATTTTCATTTCATGTGTTGTAAGTTGGTTCACAGATATGTTGATCCAAAGTCTTAAAACATTTTACTTGCAAAGTGTTTTGTTTCTCTTTTCAACAATAAATATAAGGAACAATATGGAGCCACCATTTTTGTACGGATTGAACCATTTTAGATCTGATTAGCACCATTGTGTTCTTCTAGTACAGATCTATAATATTGGGGTGCTATTACTCGACTTATGCTCTTATGCTCTCATTATTTAGGTTTTCTAAAAACACCTGACTTGAAACACTGACTCTATGTAGGCCGCCATTCCCCTGACTTAATTGTAAAAATTAGATATTTCCTTTAAAAAGTAGACATTTAGTAATAGTACTGATGTGTATAGTTTTAATTCTTTAACAGGTAATGGTTTTAAAAAATAAATATAAAGCCATCCCCACATGAAACTGACTTGTTTGTCGGCTGTGGTGGTTGTAATTTTCATAGTAGCATTCAATTGTTATACCCATATTCATTATTTATTTTTCACTACAGTTTTATTTACTGAACCTGGACATGATAATTAATAGTCCACTTAACAAAAAATGACATTAATTTTGTTATTACCTTTGGAAATTACTCACATAGCTGTTCTTAAGAATGTTAAATAAAACATGCCATTTAAAAAACGTCCACAGGCTGAAATTCCTTAAATAAGTCAGTCAACAAGAAAATTGCCAAGAAATAAAAACCTTTTAACATATTGTTTTTATCTAAAATTGGTCAAATTGTTGAAATTTAAAAATAATATTTTTGATTGTTACTAAAACGTAGATGAAATATTTAAACTTTTTCTTGTAAATTTTGCTGTTTTGAGATATCAATGAATGGCACAGTAAATATGGACACCCTGTGTAATAATAAAATTATTTTAATTCAAGTAGCTGAGTGAACACACCAATTACACAGAACAAGAAATAGATGATTAGACACAAATATGTTTCTATTGGGAGTTCTAACCTACCTATAGGTGCTCTGTTGTGTTTAGCTAATAGATTGCATATGCCGGACCCAATTCTCCCTGAGACACAAACAGTTTGAACAACCAATCTTTCCATGGCTGGTAGTCCAAATTTTGATTTGAAACACTGCCAGTCGGTGGTACAAATGAGGTAGCATTAATTGCCATGGATAATAGCGGCCTTAGGGTTTTTCGTACAAAAACATACACCCTGGTTTCCTAATAATTTTAATGTTTTATGTGTTATGTACAAAGCTTCACTGTGCCATTTGTTATTTAAAAAAAAAATGTTTAACTTTAGTGTTCCGCCCCACTTGCTTTTGGATCTCTAATGCTATACAAATAAATAGCCTGATAAATGGCCTGATAAATAGATTTTCAGAAGGTAAATGGCCTGATAAATAGATTTTCAGAAGGTTAAAATAGCCGTAATTATTAAAACCATAGTGTAGCCATGTATTCACTGTAATATGTACACTACTCACATAGCTTATTCTACTATCTTGGCTTGATACAGTATAAATTTAATATCTACAGTAAACAAAAGTTCCATAACCTAGCAACAGCTGCAGCTGTATACAAACATGTAGAGTTAGCTGAACAAAAAATAATTATACGTTTATATGGAAGAAAAATGTCAGTCAAATTGTGCAATGTGTAGTGGCACTAGGTGTCAAGCTTAAAAAACAATAATGCAAGTCCTTTTACAAAACTTGTAACTTACAATGATGAGATGTCTACACAAAAATACATATATGTGTAATCATCATAAACAACAAAACATTTTTATGTGATGAAAAAAATTACAATTTTATTATCTATTAGACCAGTATTTTGAGGTTATGAATACGGAAAAGTGAAGATGCCAATGACACAATTAAAATCATTTAATGCACTAAGAATACTATTTAAAACACTGCCATAAAATCAATAATTTTAAAATTAAAACTGCACATGTATGTCCCTCGAAATATGGTTTTGAAGGTTTAATAAATGTGTTAATAATTTTGTTCAGTACTGATTACAATATTTATTTGTGCTATTAGATATGAATACTAGTTATTTACTATAGTTTCTCTTATTTATGTATTTGTGGAAAAGATCAAGATTGGAGGGAAACTATTTTCAGATTTAGTGGAAATTTTGGGTCACCCAAAAATTTGGGTAAAAATTTATTGATTTCGTGCATGGGTGCACTAGTGGTGTAATTAAATACTATGAAGAGCAACAACTAAGTATAACTTCAGAACTTTGTAGGGTGAAAATAATTAAATACAATGGTTAGTATGTAAAAATGTAGATTTTCACTATTTGTTTTATCTAGTACTCTATGTAATTGTAAGCTATTGTCCTTATTATTTTAGTCTCTTTAAACTTTTAAAAAATACTTATAGAGTTATAAAGTTCCCTGTTGTGATAAAATACGTATGGTTTACTATACAATTAAATATTTAATTGTCTCAGAAATTATTATATGTACGGACGAATGTTTATCTCTGTTACAAACACATTGCTCTTGCATTCAGAGTAATTCATTGAACTGTGGAAAATATCACCTACATTAATATCATGCCTGTGACCCATCCTTTACACAATAACAAAGTAATAGATTAAGAAAAATTGCAATAAAATCTTTAAATGTATGATTTATAAGTAATATCTTAGTAATTGATTACTTTCTTTGTAAACAATTATGTATCTTGTTTAGATTGACTACAGAGATGAGTTTGCCTACTGTGGAACAAGTACTGGTGATATAGTGAAAGTAAAAATTGAATTATTCACATGATATTCAATATTTTAGATCCAATTGTAAAACCCAGTATTGATTGGTTTTGCTTTGCTAAATTTCCCAAGAAAAATATCATCCAAGCAACCTCTTGAAGCTGAGAGGTACAGTCAAGGTAATAAATACTTAATCTTACTAAAAATTTGAATTTGAAATTCTGGTTTTAGTATTTTTGTGAATTTATTGGTAAGGCATATAGGACAATACAGGGTATATACTGCATATAAGCCTTTGTGAGTTTTTACAATTAAGAAAGCTAAATATCAAATTTTTATTAATATTGCCATTTTACATTAAATTTGTTATTATGTTTTAAGATTTACTATTTATATTTATAACCTCAGGTGGTCTACATACTGAAAGGATAAAGCATGTCATTGACACTCTCTTCCAACTCGTTCTATGGAAGATCTGGAGATGCATGTGGCGCTGGTTTAGAGCGTGCCACTGTTTTTACAAAAACGAATTAAAGCAAGCTGGCAAGAAAACTTCGAAACAACTTCAGGCCAGATGGCTTATCCAGTGCTGAAGGTGGCTGTTGGAGGTGTGTTCCTGAGAATGTACAGCCCGCTGCTTGGAAGATGGCGTTTTCCCAAAAATTTGGAAAAGACAGCGTCTAGTCTTGGCAATCTTAGCAAAGTAAGGGGGATTCCAGCTCCCCATCAGCGTACAGGCCTCCTCTGTATACTCGATGTTGATGGTGGAGAAAACTCCTCAGGCCATGTCTGACAAGGGCAATTCAGGAGGCTGGCGACCACTCCTGCAAGGCAGTATGGCTCCAAGCGGGGGAAGTCAACCATTGGTGCCATCAGAGAAGTAGGTAAGTGCGTTTAAGATCGCCACATTAGAAGAACCATTACTCCAGGGAGAATGCACTGTTGGCCACTCTGGACATCAAGAATGCTTTTAATTAGACCAAGATGGATTGACATGCTGGATGCTTTGGAGAAACATTTCAAGATCTCATAGTATCTGCTCAGGATGATGCAAAAACTACCTGACAGATCGGCAGCTGTCTTTATGACATCAGATGGTGAAACGCAGGAGGGGAAGTCACAAGTGGGGCTGCTCAGGATTCCATTTTGGGCCTGACTTGTGAAATCATTTCCTACGATTGAATTTTGCGTTTGCAGATAACTCCAGAGGTTTTCCTCATTTGCATATGCAGATGACAATCGCTGCAGTCATTGTCACTCGTAGCACAGAAGACGCCACATGTTGGTGCTGAACATGGTTAATGCGACACACAAGCTCACGGCTTCAAGAACATTGGTTAACACTGGCGACTGAAAAGACTGAGTTAGTTCTGCTTCAAACCGAAAGAATTCCTACAGCCCATCCAACTCCAAGTTGGAAGAGTTCAAATTTCAATTTCAATCTTTTTATTGTCGTAGACATGTATTACATGTATGACAAAAGTCAGTAGTACATTATTAATAAATAACATATATAAAATACATTATTTTGTATGAAAGTCAAGCTGAGTAGGAAACTAATTTTACATTAAATAATAAAAGAATACAAATGATTATTAAAATAGAGTTTAGGCTAGGAACTCCCCAACGGACGATAAAAATACAACCCTCTAATAGGTATTCTTTTAGTTGTTTTTTTAAAAATTGTTTTTTCAGTTAATACTAATTATATAATTTTTTTTAAATGACTAGGGAGCTTCCAAAAAAACCTAGCCCTGAATTTTGAGGCAGTCCTCACCCGCCAGAGCCGAGCGATGTTGGGGTTGTCGCAGGTCTACTCGGCCACGCGTGTTGTGGTCATGTATAGCAGCTCCATCTACTACATTTGCACAATGAAACCTGGCATAGATAATGGTCTCGTAAATATACAAAGATGGAAAGGTCAAAATGCTGTGCTCTTTAAATGCATTTCTGCATGAACTTTCTGCGAGATATTGCCAGCCACAAACACGCACAATTCGTTTCTGTAAAACGAAAACCCTTTTTAGTAAGTACTGAGATGCCGAGCCCCAAACAAGGAAGTCCATACCGCAACCGTGACTCTACCAAACCAAAGTATATTATTTTTAATAACTGAACATGGCGATATTTTGCAAACTGGGAGATCAGGAAGGACGAAAAAGACAAAGAGGCACAAACAAAGTTTATGTGGGATCGCAAGTCAAGTCATCGTCCACCTGAAGTCCCCAAATATTTTTACTGATAAATTGGTGTTCTATTTTTTTTTCGTTTATTTTCAACACATGGAGGCTGAAGATGATTATTTTTTTTTTTAATTCTGTAAATTGTGTTTTTTTGAAATTAAGATGTAAATTCAGATTATTTAAAAATTGATAGGCCTGTGATAAGACTACGTTACTGTTAATTTCGAGTTCTTCTGTACTGTAATTAGAAAATATGAAGGCAATATCATCAGCGTACATAACGGTATTTTCGTTGGTTTATAGTGAGCACTAAATTATTTTTATAAAGGTTAAACAAAAATGGTCCAAAGTACTGATCCTTGGGGGACTCCAAATTTTAATCTCAATCAGTTCCGAGCAGTGGTTATTGAGTTTGACAAATTGTTTTCGATCCCTAAGATACGACTCTAGCCACCTCAGTATCTCATTTGCAAAACCTAGGCGTTGCAAACCCTCCATCAGTCTGTCATGACTGAAACAGTCGAACGCCTTAGTCAGATCCACCATTACACACAAGTGTCCGCTGTCTTCTCTCCAGTCCGTGACCACATGGGATATAAAAGTCGCCAATGCCTCACCAGTAGAGCGGCCCTTGACCAAAACCGAACTGCTTGTCTGTTAGAATATTATTTGTAAGCAAGTACGGTGATAATCTATTTAAAAAAATAAGTTCAAATACTTTACTTAGACTTGAAATTTGTGTAATTGGTCGGTAACAGTCAAGAGACGTACTGTCCCCTCCTTTGAATACAGGTATCACTAAACTAGTTTTTAGTAAAGATGGAAAAGTAGCTTGCTGGAAAGAAGAGCTTTATTATAACAGACAGGGGTTTACATATTGCATATGAACAAGCCTTCAATAATCTATTGGATATGTCATCAGCTCCACTTGAATTCTTATTTTTTAACATTTTGATGGCATTTACAAACCTCAGCAGGGCTCACAGGATGTAAGAAGAAGGGATATTCCAATCTCGCCAAGAAATGATCATTATTAAGTGGTGGTTCAGTTGATTTTTCATTTAAATTAGCTCCAATTGATACAAAAATGGTTATTCAAATATATTACATACTTCCTGTTTATCTGATTCTATTCTGTCGTTGATACGTACAGAAATGTTATTATTAGCATTGCTACTATTGTACTTTTCCTTTATTAGCTTCCATGCATCCTTGCTTTTATTAGTTGATTGCGATAGTATGTTTTTTAAATAGTTAGCTTTAGCCTGCTTAATTGTTTTAGAAATATACGTTCTTATACTTTTTATAATGAGCTTATTCGCTTCACTGTTATCCAATTTTAAATTTTCATGTAATGTTTTTATTGTTTGACTTGACACTTTAATACCTGTTGTTACCCATCCTTTATCCTGGTTTCTTCGACCTTTGCGTATTTGTTTCTTAGGGCAAGCAAAATCAAGAGCATAATTAATAATACTTATGAAAGAATTAAACTGCTCATCTACTGGCTCGGTAAACATCGATAGCGTCCCAAGTCTCCTGACTTAGTATGAAGTTCAGAGTAGTCAAGTTACTGGATGTTAGACAGCGCCTAATACACGGAACCGGTGCGGGCTCCTTCAGGAGGTTCATGGATATGGAGACTAGCTGAGCGAAAATGGTCAGATAACCCCAGTACCCAAGACATCAACACTTTACATCTTCGTCGACTATGTCAGTCATGACCCAGTCCAGCAATGATTGGCGACAAGCAATAGGATCCACTCGAGTTGGGGAGTTAACTAGCTGTCTTAAGTTAGAGGAGGCAAGAAGGTCCTGCATCTCATCTCGCGCACTTGAACCAGCCAACCAATCAATATTTATATCACCAGTGATAACAGTGTTGGTTTTATTGAAGAGTACAAATCTCTGAAAGAATTCTGCAGTTAGGCGGTGTAAAATCTCTACAATTACCACTTGGGGAGCGGTATACACCAAAAATGTCAATTTCAAGCGATAAAATATATACAAAGCCTGCAGTGAAGAACCCTGTGTGTACCTGTATACCAAGCTCTTATTTTGGGAGCATGTTTTGGTACTTATCAGAAAAAGCTACCAAAGGTAACAGTAGCGTTGAGCACACATATCAGGGGTCCGAACATAGGGTGAAGGCGACTCGATTTTGATTACCGTCTCTTTTAAATCTGTGGATGTGTGAGGTTTGGTGATACTGTAAAGAAAGGAAAGTATCGAAAAATAATGGCATCTTTGTTTTCAGAGGAAAAGCTACTTGAGGGTCATTAGTTCATACAGGATGATCTATAGGTTATCGCTAGTGTAATGCCTATCAATTTATAGGCGCAAGAACGTAAGTATGTTTTTGACAGCAAGGAAGAGCTCGGAGCTCGGATTTGAGGAAGCAGAGCGAGTTTGCAAAAGTTGTGAGCATGTAGAGATGGCAAGTTCACTGGGATGCTCAATCCTGTGAAAATTGGACGAAAATCGCTAACATCACAATGACGTTTATCGCTAACATCATATGATGTTTATCACTAACATCACAGAATGGATCGAGGAGACAGCATGGCGAGGTGGGCTTCTTCCTCACTCAGTTCTTGTCGGACCACTGTTATTTTGGATCTTTCTATTTATTATTGTACTTACATTCTACTGGATTTATGACCAATAAGTTTCCAATTTGTTAAATTTGCCTTTTATTGTTTTCCATAGCTGGAAATAAATTATATATTTATAAAACTTAGCAAAATTACCCATAATTTATATATTTTTATTGAGTATTAATGTTAATTTTTTTTGTCTGTGTTAAAAAATAATATTTATATAATTTAATGTTTTGTAGGTGTTGGGGCAATTTTGCTTCTAGATGATGACAGTATCATAGTTGGAGCTGGAGATGGGACTGTGGACATGGTCAGGGAGCGAGATGTTAGTCCTGACAGTCTGATACAAAAAGGACATGGAAAATTGATCAATCCATCTCTTCCAATGTTGATTATGGTAACTATCATTGGCAAATACATGAGTACCAAATTTACTAAACTCTACCAAAATTCTGATCACCGGGCACTTGTCAACAGAGAGAGAGGGATATTCAATTTGATGTGTGCAATGTTGCCAAACTGCAGAAACAAAAAGGTTGCACTTCTGATGTCTAATTTACACACTATAATATAGTAACAACTAATATCATATTTACAATACAGTTAACTCTGCAAAGGAGGTATAGTCCTGGGTTAAAAAATAAAATTATGTTTAGGTTTGTGGCATTCTGGATTTGGTTACAACCTGGCATATATTTAAACAGGTCAATGACTATATGCAAATGACTAGCTGTTTCCCGCGGCTTCGCACGCGTCTCTTAAGCTTTGACCGTATATTTCTTTGCCTTCAAATAGTGTTTGGCTATTTAATATACGTAACTGTGTCGTAATTGCAGTTTATAATGTGCAGGCGCTTTGATAACTTTTATATCTTGCAGTACAGCCTGGTGGTGAGTTACATCAATGGGCATTGCATATAAACCTTCTACATAGAAAAATACAAATAAATACAAATTTTCATAGTGATCGGTCCAATAGTTTCTGAGTCTATAAAGGAGAAACCCACAAACATTCATTTATATATATTACTATGCTTTAAAACTATAAGTGTAGTAATTAAATTATATATAAATATATTTTTTTGTCGCATTATATATGTTTACAAAGAACAGCTGATTAAAAATTTGAAAAGACTCTTTCACTTAATATAACATATGTTTGCTGCAATGCATTTCTTACGGCTATTTCTGTAACCAGTGGGGCGGAATCCTGAATCGGGAAAGGGATAAAAAAGTATCCTATAACCTTCTACAGATCAAGACGAACAAATTAAAAAAAAAAATTAGGCGAATCCGTCCAGCCGTTTGTGTGAGTGATGCTGTTACACACGAACAGTTTCATTTTTATATATATAGATTGACAAAGTCAAGAAGTATTAATATGCCATTCCTCAAAATTATATTAGATGATCATAAATAGTAATTAACTGAGCATTAGTATAGCCTATTACTTGAGTAGCTGGTCAAATTTTATTTTTCTTTCTTTCTGTCTGTCCGCACAATATCTTAAAACCAAACAAATCTGCAGACTTGATATTTTGCATGAAGCTTCTTTATTTCAATATAGGAAACATCAAGTTCAATGATGTGCATGTCACTCCATGGGATTTGGCTGGACTGAGCGTTAGTGAAGATTTTTACATCGGGCTTGTGGGTAACCAACTATGGTGGCAATGAGAAAATCGTAGAATAAATAAATTTGGAAACAAAATTGAGTTCAATCATTGACATTTTAACCTGTGACAGTAAAACATGTAACCTAACTGTCCATGTAGATTTTAGATGCCTGTTACATGACACATAGTATGGCGTACTCTGCTACCTGTACTAACTAGACAACCTGTAGAGCGTTGGGATTGTTTAATGTTCAAGGCCAAATGTTGAATAAGAATTTTGTCTCGTACACAGCCCGTTGGTGAACATATCAATACCTTCCCCTTGCTTTTAAACCAATCAGTTGATTGAAGTCTATATCATAATATTCATATTCTTGTTTATTATAGATTCAAAGGGTATCATAATTTGTTTCCCAAAGATTTATTTAATCCTTTGGATGTTTTGAAGTAATATATCGTGGTGCACCTTTTTTCCATAAACTGTTTCACAACGTTATAGCGTTGAGTATACTTTTTCTGAAAACTGTTTTGCAATGATATTTCGTTGTTGTGTAATAATTTTTTCTGTAACATTATTTTTGTCATAAAACTAGCATATCTATATACCAATGATTAAAGAATTAAATTCCCTTTACAATAAAAATAGTATTTTGTACTCTCTTTTATGTTTCCATAGAGTAAGGAGCATTTAATTAAAATTCATTTTTCTACAATAGTTATTTTAATTTATGGTATACCTCTTATTGTAACTTCAGTGTTTAATTTTGTTTTAGATTAGATCCGTTTCATGTGGGCTCAACAGTTACATCAGCTCAAAAAACTAGGAGATGAACTTCTAATTGGAACAATTCAATGTGAACTTTATGTTATTAACATGAAAACATTTTCTGTCAAACTAATGGCCACATGTCACACCTCTACAATTTACGACATCGCATTTCCTAGGTAAGTTTAATTTGTTGATTCCGTCAAGTCTGCACCTTTTTTTTATCTAACTCCCTATTGTGTAAATGCTTTGAAGTTATTTTTTTTCTATCTTTTGCCACAGTTAAGCAAAAGAATAGAATAATAGGACATGTTTTGAAGAAATTAATAAAATCAAGTATTTATTTTAGAAATTATTTAAGGTACTGCATAAATAGCAGCATTGGATAATGAGTATATTGTTTATATCTGGCAGACAAGAACATACATGTTGCAGTTGAACTCCACTGGAAACACTAAATAAAATTAGCAGTGATTCATAACAAACCTGTTTGTTAGTTCTCTATGCGCTTATTTCACCGCAATGCCTTCATAGCCATCCAACCACAGAAAAGATCAGCAGCAGGGGATACCGATAGCTGGATTGTTGTCATCACTGATTGATGCGTTGACTGTTTTCTGGAAGTTACACGTCATTTGTTAATGGATTAGGTAACAATATCCTGTAATCTGAGACTATAAGAAGGGATATTTGGGCAAACCTGAATTGGATCTGGAGAAGACAGCGTCTTGTCACATTTCATTTTTAATAATTTATAAAAAGTAATTTCTTATTAAAACGTCTCACAAATTGTATTCCAGATAAAAATTTGAGAACAGTGTACCTCGTTTGCTGCCAAATTCATTCTCAGATGTGGTTTAATACTTGGAAAAAGTGATGTACTCTGGAAATAAAAACTGGTAGAATCAGTGAGAGATTGATCATGCAGAAGAATGTTCTTTTAACAAAATCTAAATCAAGTGTATTATTAGATCAAGCCTATTTTTGAAATTTAATTCATCTTTATAAATAATAAATAATTCACAACTATTAAGCTTAATATTAATTTATAAAAATAATACCAGACACTTTTCAAACAATTTCATTACTATTAATCGGTTAAGTAAATCTTAAACACTAACCATAATCTATATAAAAATACAAACAATAAATATCGATACATAATATTAAATAAAACACTTGTTAAGATTTTGTTGAACCCATATTTTTTAGTATTATGTTTTCCATAGTTGTAAATTATAATTCTATGATTAATTATTCATTTGTAGGGCTGTAATTATTATAAAACTTATTACTAAGCTTAATATTAATTTGTAACAACAATACCAGACACTTTTCAAACAATTTAATGAGTATTAATCGGCTAAGTAAATCCTGATACAGTTATACCACAGTCTAGATAAAAATATACAATAAGTTGTATCAACCATAATTATATAACTAAAAAGATTATCTAGTATTAATTTTTTGTCATATTTGTATGTAATTAAAAACATTAATAACAACATATTTGATATCAAAGGTTACAGTATCAATAATATGTGATGTGTTATTCAACATCTGTCACTGAGTCACTTGATAGTTAAAGTGTTAATCCTTACTTATTAGTTAAGATTAATATTGTATAAGCGCGAAAGTGAGTCAAGCAGTTTATTTGTTTGTCATGCCCTTGCTTATGAAACCTTCTGAGAAGACATATCAACCCTACGGGACAGTTTCGAACAGCCAGTGTACATGGTTCATATATATATCATCAGAGTTGCAACCACGGCTTCACCCATCTGCCCATCCCTCCCCTAGTCCCTTGCCTACCCACAAAATTCATGAGCCTGTAAGAATGACGAACAGATGTTCGGAGTTTGTTATTGGTAGTCAGAACTGCTCAGCTCTGTCTACCTGCTCTTTCGTTACAAGTCAGGCCTGTGAAACCACATCCTGAGGCACTCATGCAAAATTCTTGTAGCAATCCACAGTCTGCACAAACTTGGAGACCAACAAAGTGGTTGTAGATGTTTCACACATACTGGACTATCAGATGATACAGGAAATGTTTTGCCATAGAGCTACCCCAGAGATGGTCAGTCAAATCATTTACAAAACAGGCATTCATATAAAAGAAATCTTTCAGAATAAAAACTTCTCTTAGTTGCTGAAAATGTCTTGAACACTGACAATGTCGATGAAGCATATAATAACTTTAGCAATACTGACTTGGGGGATTTAGACAGAAAGTCATAGATTACCCTAATAATGCACAGAAAGACTGCATACAATGAAGCTGCAAAGATTCTGAAAGAAGAATTTCTTAAAGCACAGGAAAAGTATAGATTGATAACAAACTTGGAAGACAAAGCTAAAGATGCTATGAAAAAGGAAACGTATGACTTAAAACTTAGACATGAAATAAGCACAGAAACACATCGCTCAGGCTAGTAACAAGAGTAAAGCATTATGGGACATTATAAACAGTGAACGGAAACAACACATTAAGCTTCAGAAGTAACTATGCCATGCTTAAAAATTGCTAAACAGAAAGTCTTGCATGTTACACCTAGGGGTAATGTGTGACAATGTGGCATCATGGGACAGTCATGTTGACAATCTATCCAAATAAACTAAGCTCTGCAATATTTACCACAAAGAGAAACTCAGCAGTCAGTTCACTAGAAGCTACAAAAGTAGGAGATCATGCTCTTTCCAAAATCACCTACAATATGGAACAGTTGTTGGGGGAATCTTCAAGTGTCAACCTGCAGCATTTACTGAAATTATAAGATGGCTCTCAGAATAATGTAGGGCTCAGGGTCTACATAAGTAGAAGTCTAGAATAACTAGTAAGGCTCAAGAGAAAGGATTTGAGTGTCTTTTGTCTTATTTCCATATAAATCTTGGAAAATTATATCTTCATTGTTACTAGTGACCTAACAATTTATTCTAATCTTGAAGATTATGTATGAACAATTTCTTATTTTATTGACTTGTACATAAATTTTGCTAATTTGGGCATACTGAAGATTGTTATGGACATGATATCATAAGCTTCTTATGCAATATGTTTTGTAGTCAAAATCCATCTATTTTTTGCTAAATGTACAAAATATTTGAAAATGCAAGGGATTGCATAATTCTTTATGGCATATTTTGATCAGAGTATAAGCCCAAATCTTCTGCAGTTCTTTAAAATTGTTTGGTGTAATTTCTACCTTTCTCCTTCCCGATGTGCTCTTTTTTATTTTGTTGGTGGTCTGTCTTTAAAGTTATTATATTGCAAATTCTTGTTCTTTACAGTGTCTGAAAGTATTAAAATCCATGTCATTGAGTCACATCTATCATGACTACATATCTAGGCCTGTCATTTCTCGAGGTTTTTATAATAAAGTGGAACTTGGATAATTCAAAGCTCAAGCAAGGGACCAATACAAATTTTTTTAAATATCCAAGATTTTGAATTATGCAGACTACTATTATAGAGATGGCAAGGGGCTGGGAAAAAGGTTTGAATCATCCAATTATGACTTTATTATTTAATTTTTTAATGTATGAATATTAATTAAAAAACGGTAATGTAAAAAATACATTTCCAGTAACCGCTACTCAGATGGTTCTTAATTTAAGTTATTTTACTATTTCAGTCAATACTCTGATGTGTTTGCAACTGCAAGCAAAGATGATGTTCGTGTATGGAGTGTACAAACTTCTCAAGAGCTGTTGCGCATTTCTGTTCCTAACTTTACCTGTTCTGGAGTGATATTTACACATGATGGAAAAGCAATCATTACTTGTTAGTACAGTACTTCTTTCTTAACTTGAGTGGTCGTAGTTTCCTGTAATCTGTAGTGTTTGGTTTTGTTGATAAACTCACGTAACGTGTGTGGTGAGTAGTGCACTTCTGATAGATTCAAAACTTTACTGGAGGTTACATATCAATAACTTTAATATTAGTCGGATGATTTAAATTCAATTTTAAGAATTCAATGCAAATTGAGTATTTTAAAATAAGTAGTGGATGATAAATGTTTTTCTTTTGAAAACAATTTGTTTCAATGTAATAATGTGTTAAACAACATCTGCTAATCCATTCTGATATAAACATGTTTTATTAGTTGTCCTCAACATAAATAATAATAAAGTTATCAAATACGTCCTTTGTGATGGTCAACAATAACAAAAAAATACTAGCATCAATATTTCTTCCTAGCTCTTATAAACACTACGTGTTTCTTCACACATACAGTCAGTGGGCTCGAGTGAAAACAAGCAGCAAAAATAGACCACCATATTTCTCTTACATGTGATTTGGAAAACACACCATTAGAATTATTACTGAATGTTTATTTATAGTAAATTACATTCAGTACTGCTCATAATTTGTGTGTGTTTTCATGCATAAGATCTACATGAAAAATGCTTGTGTGGCTGTAGCATAATTGACTAATTATCAGGTACTTTACTTGGAGTACTTAAGTAAATTATGAATAACTGACAATAAGGTAAATTTATATTTAAACTATCATCTAAGTTAACCTATTCAAACTTTATAAAAAATTGTTAACACAATTAAAATTTTTTGTCAATAATATCAACTAGACTATTAATAAATCCCAGTCAACAAAACACAGTGAAAAAGGCCCCTTACGTAGCCATGAAGATAACATTGAAGGTTAATCTAAAATATTCAAACTTTTTATAAAACCAACCAATCCAACAAATTAAATTCATCAAATATATTAATAAGTTACTGAAAACAATCATATGATTAACCTCTACAACACAGTGTTCATAAAGTCATGTCACACTTTTAAATAACCTTATTTACAAAAGTATACACATCACAAGAATGAAATTAACATATTGAATTCTTTAAACAGTTTTACATCAGTTTATCTGAGCTCAACATGAGCATCATGAATTACCCTGTAGACGTCCAAGCAAACTTTGCTTTCCCACATTTTGGTCAGGACTCCTGAGGTAACTGATTCAATTGCAGCTCTGATTTGTTGCTTTAAGTGTTCAATATACATGACGATGCACATTTCCAGACAAGTGAAAGGTAGCCTCAATGCTAAAAATAATTCAATTTATAAAATGTTGATCCAGTCCATTTTTGTACAGAATAATAACAGCAAAAGTCGTACCTCTAATTTGTCATGTGGCTTGGCTTCAAAGTATGCAATAGTTGATGTTTTTAACTATTAAATTTAAGTCTTTTCTTCAAACCTTGTGAATTGTATACTTAAGAACATTCAACTCACATTCATGTTGCCGCTTAGACATCTTACAAAACGGATTTGCATGTTTTCGACGGTTTGATCTCCTGTTTATAGCCTACCTGTCCACATTTTGCCCAATAAACTGCCTGTTTCCTCAAACATCTTATTCCACAAAGTTATTTCCAAATAGTCTCAAGAGTCACAAGATGATAACTCTATGAAAGATGAATAGTATTAAATGCTGTGTCTTTCAGAGTGATTTTCATGAAACACTCAATGATACTCACACTGCACTGAAACCACAGTTTACAACTTTGCTATCTACAAAATATAATGAACTTTCCTCTACAAACTTGCATTCTGGCTGTTTAAAAAAAAATGTTAACCACAGATAAGAACGGTGGGTAACTCAGCTAATTAAAACAAAACTTTATAAACAACAGTTTTAATTTCTTTCTGTTTCATAGATCTGAGATCAATAATAGAGTAGCTATAATCAATTAAAAGTGTGACATGACTTGTGGACACACTGTATATCCTGTTTGAATACGGTACTACTACTTTGTTTATTTCGTATTTTGCTCGTTGCCTACAATATCAATTTAGAGATGCTTTGGTCACTAAAGGTCTTTCTCCTATCATTGAAAGGGAAAAATGGTCTTAGTTAATTTTAACTTCTTTATTCAATTTATAAGAAACAGCATATTGATTTTATTATTATTATTTATATTATACTAGACTTCAATTATGACTTTTACCATGATTTTTATCTTTATATTTGGTTTTAGACTCACTATTTCTTAAAACAAATTAATAAGTGCGCTGCTGAATAAATATGATTAATGCCCTGTTGTATATTTAAAGAATTTTTATAAAATAATAGTAATAACAATGCCATTTTGTATCATTAGCATATTTCATCAATGATATTATAATATACGGGTAATGCCAATTGCCGTTCAATGAGCTTTATGTTTAAAATATAAGGCACAATTTAAATAAAATGTAAACAAATAAAAATAATTAGAACCTTATATTGTGATACTAATTAAGCCAAACACATTTGGAATAATTTAATAGTGTTGGATGCTTGGTATTTTACTATTCCCATGAGAAATAGAAGTCCTACAATGGTTTAAATTTAGGTAATGTTACAGTATATACAGGAATTATTGTGGTGTGTAAACACTTCTTCAGCATTAGCATTAATGTCATTTATAATAGACTTGAGAAATGACTTATCGTTATATATAAATCGAAATACTCGATAGGGGTATCGTGTAATGGCATGGACACAAATAATACAGTGGGTTGATTAAATTTTAAAAATTCACTAAGTCATCATCCCATACTAATTTGGACAAAGAGTTGTTGTTTGTAACCCCTATTTGACAGCTCTTATTGTTTGGGTTGCTCCTGAGAAATAGGAAGTGAACTACTACTATTGGACATGTCTGGGCAGCAATGCAATGTATCACGATCTATCCAGAATCACTGTTATAACTTAGTCCGTAGCACAACTACTATACCAACTCAGGCAGAATTGTAATATGTAATGGATTACACTAATGGTTGAATTATTTTGAATTACGCGTATTATGACTTTTATAAATAAAAAAGTGTTATGGATATGACACACGCGGGCATAAGACACACTCCAAGAAGATATCATCCATAAGAATCTACCTGGAGCGGATACAGCAAATCATATATACCAAACACCACAAGTAAAAACTCTATATCTAATAACGACAATGACCAAATCCTGGTCGAGGCTCAGATATACCAACCTGACAGCTACTCACCACCAGAACTGCTGAAGAAATCGTCTCGTCTTACACAAGAAGGCATAGCGGTAGGACCACTAAGCCACCAGTCACAGCACAGAAACTTGAAGAGGGAGAAACGTATGAAAAATTCTTTGAGAAAAATTTTGAACAGATTAAAATTCATACGAGAAAAGGAGGCAATAATCACAAAGATACCGATGACAAGCTTTTTGAGGACTCCAATAGAAACAAATCGCCTCAGACTTTTTTAGATCAACCACCCAGGAGCACAAGCAAACTAAAATACTACAAAACAAAGATATTCATAAATTCTCTACTGCACAACCAAAAGAAATCCAACTTTCACAGAAAGTTAAAAATCCTGCACCAAAACATAAACCATCTCCAAAGGAAAACTAACAGACTGAATGACCTTCTTGAAACCAAAAAGCCCAGTCTAGTTGTCTTAACAGAACATGGTCTTAGAAGTGAAGAGCTGACCAGCACCAGGATTAATGGCTACACACTGAAAGCGGGTTTTCTCAAGAGAAGTTAGTAGAAAAGGGGGTTGGCAATTTATGTTAATGACAATCTGGGAAATACAGTTGAAAAATCTAGACATTTCTGACAAAACAATTGAAAAGGTTTGTGAAATCTGCATGGTGCGCATCAACCTCGGAAAAACTCATTTCTTCCTTTTGGGAGTGTACAGACCGCCAAACAGAAATCTTGACATAGCCCTTGACACCCTGTCTGAGACACTCGACAAGATACCTACATGGAAATGTCCTGTTGTGGTCATGGGAGATATAAACATAGATGACTTGTCTGAAAATATAGGAAAAATAGAATTAAGAAACATGCTAGCTAGTCACAACATCCGAAGGCTAAGTCTGCCTCCAACCAGAGTAACCTATAACACTTCAACTTCCATTGACTTCATATGTACAAACATGAACAATAAAGACATCCAATCAGAAGTCATAACCACTGGCCTATCGGATCACACTGCCCAGGCCTGCCATATAAATATGCAAACACAAAATAAAGTTCTCCCCAATTCAACAAAAAGACTTTTCTCTCAAACAAATCTTAACCATCTAAAACTAGTCTTAAAGGATGAATTATGGCAGAATGTATTGAATGTCTTAGATGTTGACGAATCATACAGCAATTTTATTGACATACTTAACTGGGCACTCAATGTCGCATGTCCCTTGATGAAATTTAGACCCAGAAGACGATTCTTACCACAAGACACCTGATCAAGAAGCAAGCAGACTTAAATATATCTACCTCCAGGCTCTGGAAAATGAAGTGAGAAGTGGTGTACTGGCAGACAAGGAAATTACAGCACAAGCAAAGAAAGAATATGACCTTAGACTGAAGCACTCAAGAAAAGGAAGCCACATCTAACTTCATTCAGAATGCAGAAAACAAAAAAAAGCCGTCTGGAGTATAATCAATTATGAGAGATGCAAGAACAGTGAGTCTACAAAACCGATTGAATTGACAGTTGATAACAGGTTGATTAAAGATCCACTCCTGGTGGGCCGAGCATCTTAAACAATCACTTTAGCACAGCTGCAGAAAAAGCCATTAGTAACCACCAAATGCCTAACCTGGAAAAAGAACCACCTGTACTCGCAAATACACCAGCAACTGATACTAAATCCAACCACACAGTGTCAGAAATATCAAAAATTATCTCTGACCTTAAGGCAAGCCATCATCAGGATTAGATGAGATCTCCTCAAAGTTACTAAAACATTGCAAAGAGGAGATTATCATCCCTCTAACATACATAGTTAACCTATCTTTCAAGGAGGGGCGTTTTTTTTCCAAATGCCCTGAAAAAATCTAAGGTAATTCCAAAATTCAAAAAAGGGGGACACTACATTAGTAGGAAACTATAGACCAATATCTATTCTATCAACTATATCCAAGGTAATTGAAAAGGCAATGCTTGTCCGACTCATGAGTCATTTGATCAATAACAACATCCTCTGCACTCAACAACACGGTTTTCTAAACGGGAGATCAACAAACACAGCCCTTACAAACCTAGTTGAGCATATCATCGACCAATTAGAGGAAGGGGCATCGGTCACTGGTTTCCTCTTGGATTATAGCAAAGCTTTTGACACATTTAGACCACTCCCTCTTACTGAATAAAATGAAGACAATGGGAATAAAAGGTAATGCTGCAAAGTGGTTCTCAAGCTATCTGACCGACAGAACACAGATAGTTGAACTAATGTACACTATGAAAAACACCGCCAGCATAGCAAGAATCTTCACTCTCCCAATCACAAGAGGTGTTCCTCAGGGCTCGGTAATGGGACCAATTCTTTTTATCCTGTTTACAAACGACCTGCCAAAATATCTGCATGAATATGGCCAAACAATAATGTACGCAGATGACACGGCACTCCTGGTTACTGAAAAACAGACAAAACAGACTGGAAATCTCATCCTTCGTAACATTCAACATGGCCAAGCAGTACTGTCATCAAAATTACCTGATCCTGAATGAGAACAAAACTCAACAACTAAACTTTGGAAATAGAAACTGCAGAGCTACCTGGCTTCCAGATCTCGAACTTAAAAGCGAAGCAAAATATCTTGGCGTTACAATAGACAATAGACTCACCTGGACATCACACGTAAGACCAGCTTTGCGGAAAGTTAAACACCAGCCTATATGCACTCAAAAGAATAAAGAGCTCTAGTGATCTAGAAACAGCTAAAATAGCATAATACTCGCTATTTGAGTCGCATATTAGGTATGGGCTGATAGTGTGGGGAAACTCCTCTGCCAGAAACGTCCAAAGAATATTGGTAACTACAAAAGAAAGCAGTAAGAACATTATTAGGTCTTAACCCATATGACACTTGTCGGGGCGCCTTTGAAGAACTAAAAATCCTTACTGTAGTATCACTCTACATCCTAGAAGTGGTCAAACATGCCACATAGAGAAATTTCATCAGAAACTAGGAGATAATCACCAATACAACACCAGGAACACCACAAACTTTGCCATGCCAATTCACCACCTGACTCTCTATGAGAAGAAGCCGTGCTATGCAGGAGCAAGGCTGTTCAAAACCTCTTGCCTGAGCAGTTAAAAAGGATCCACCAAGAGAAAAAACTTCAAGAAACATTCTCACCAAATGGTTGCTAGAACACTCCTTCTACACCTTAGAAGAGTTTGTCACCTGGAGGAACACCTAACCACATGAACAAAGAAAAATAAAGTCCTTGATTTCACATCATGTAATAACTGTATGACGCAAATTCTGTTCTCTAAGTCCAAGAATAAAGATTATTGATTTCTGATTGATTTCCAAGACTTGTTTGAGACTGTTTAAAACTATATATATATATATATATATATATAAAACTATCCATAACATATCGTATCCATAACACTGTTACAGTTTTGTTTTGAAAAGTGAATAGTTCATATTATTTTATGTTTGTTTATAAAAGATTAACAAACATATGTTTAACTTACAAACAACAAACAACTTATTAACAAACAAAGATATGTTTAGGAAATATATTTATATATTTCCTAATATATATATATATATATATATTATATATATATATATATATATATAAATATATATATTAGGAGTTTATACCACATACAGTACACACATACACAGGAATCCATACAAGAAGAAGAACATACACCCATGCAATTTTGATAACTTACAATAAACATATATAAATTAATAGATTTTAAATTTAAGAAAAACTAGCAACCTATTTTAGAGTTAAAATTAACATAAAACAAATTATCATATATATATATATATATAGAAATACATAAACTATTGTAAAATTTAATCATCAGATAAAAAAAATATATACATATATATAATAATTTCTTAATAAAATCTTAATATCAAGGAGATTGTTATGCAAAGTAAGTTTACAACACCTGGAGTTATAAAGTGAATTTAGATCAGCTGGTGACTTTACAATAATGGAATTTTTATTCTTTTGAAAGATGGCTTAATAGGAGACTGAGAAGAAGCATTTCTCATCAAAGTTAATAAACATTTGAGTTATTAAATACAGTAATACTTTTATTATTTGTATTAAATTAGTGAATCTAGATTTTTGAATCCAAGAACAGAAAAGACATTTACTAGATGATGAACACTTGAATATTGGATGACAACCAGAACTCTCAGATCTGCAAAGATTACTACTACCAGTATTAAACCTACACTAAGCCGACAAGGATGATTGGAAGATGAATAAGTGTCAATGGAACATACAAAGTAAAACTGGATTTGAACTCAAGTAAGAACTACCCAATTTATAATTACAAATTTTTCAAAATTGAAACCTATTTTGTATAAATTCAAATTTAACACGTACCACAATTTTTCCTATGTTGGATATAATTTGTTTTATGTGCCCATGGCAGTATAATCCACGAAACCCTGTATGTGACAAATAAACTCAATAGCAATTATTGTAAATCAAACGTTTATTTATTTATATCAATAGCTAGTAAAGCAAGGGCAAAGTACTGGTTAAATAAATAAATAAAGCAAAAAGATAAATTTAATAATTCTTTTTTATTTATAAAAGTCGTAATATACGTATTTCAAAATAATTCAACCATTAGTGTAACCATTACATATTACAATTCTGCCTGAGGTGGTATAGTAGTTGTGCTACGGACTAAGTTATAACAGTGATTCTGGATAGATCGTGATACATTGCATTGCTGCCCAGACATGTCCAATAGTAGTAGGTCACTTCCTACTAATGTAACAATACAGGTACACTACAACAACATGCATAACAGTACCAAACACAATGAGAACAAAACATATTTACCAAATTGCATCTTATGGGAATAAATGGATCCCATAAACAATGCCTGAAAGGGTTTTATTTAAGTTATTTTAATTATTATAAAGACAGTTGTGCACAAAGGAAAATTATAACAATTTTATAAAAATAATAATGTCAGATATTTTATCACTGTATACAGTAATACTAAAGAGTTATAACATAAATTTCAAAAACCTTCTGCTAATGCCAATATTCTTTACTATCATTCTTTACTAAAGTCTTGCTTAACAGACCAATTAATGCTTACAAATTAAAACTGATAAAACAATGAAATAATTCAAAAACAAATACATGAAAAAATGTAACTAACATGATACATGTAAACACAAATAAATACAAATTATAATAACAGGTTAAAATAAATATTCCATTTGGTACTTTACAAAGCAACTTAAGCTAGGTTTACATTAGCATGTAAAAGTGGCGTCACTTTTACTGGCTGTCAAGTGGCGAGAAAAATGGAGCGTGTAAACCTGAAATGGCGCGCACTTTTAGTGGAGATGTGAAATGGCGCATCATTCGAACTGACGCCATCAATATTTGTTCCGACATATATTAGTGGTGTCACTAGACAGTGGTGCTCCAGTTGAAATGGCGCGCCACCTGCAGTGGAAGTGTAAACAACTACACGTGGTCGCCAGTCACATTGGAGTGCCAGTTCAAGCCCACTAGGTATTGTGTAGCTCAATGAAAATTCAGTAAAAACATTTCGAGCAGTGTAGTGGTTTTTGTTGAGTTATGGCAGATTACGTAGAATATGACAGTGCAGGAACCTTAGGGGAAGAATATAATGAAAGAGTTGAGAAGAATAGTGATGAAAGTGAAGATAGGCCGAAAAGTATTAGTGAAGAAAAACGTAAAGGAAAGCAAGAAGAGAGAGGAAAAAGGGAAGAAAAATGGAAATTGTCCGAAATTGAAAAATTTCTAGAGTTGTATGAGCTGTACCGTTGCTTATGGGACTATAAAGTAGACGAATACAAAGGACAGAAATGCAAAAGAACACGCATGGGAAGAAATTGTCCGTGGTATGGGAGAAACGAGATTTCACAGTCAAGAAGGCTAAAGATAAAATACGCGTTCTTCGCAACACATACAGCAACGAGCTGACTAAGATCTATAAAAGCAAAAGTCTCAGGGGCAGGTCTCGATGATGTATACGTTCCGACGCTGAGATGGTTCTCAACAATGGATCGAATCAATTGGAGGTGTTGTCCAATCTCGAGGGAGCCAATCAATAGGACTTTCTCAGGTATGTACGCCAACATTTCATTAGTACTATTAAAGGAAATTAATTTTCATACAAATTTATTTAAAACCATAAAAGAATTTTACAGATTTTTGGTTGAAAAAACGTTAAAAAATAATATAAGTAGCTAAACTAAACTTTTACCAATGACACAACTAAAAATAATCACAATTGTATCAAACTTTTATTTTTGTTTATTAAATTACAGTAGTTGTTAACATAAGAACATTATGATTTTTTCAAAACAGCCTTATCATTTACGAACTGCAGTTGCCAAGGAACACTCCCTTCCCCCATAAACCAATCTGCGAGTTTATCCCTAACCTCCTTTGCTGCCTTTGTTGGGTGGGTTTCGAGGTTGTGATCTATCTTTCACACTAACCAATCCTTCATTTTTGTACTGTTCGACGCATGAGCCAGGTTACTATTTCACCCGTGTCTATGTTTTCTTCATCAACACATCCCCTGTAAAAATACCACACCAGGACTTGTTATTCGCAGCCAGTTACGTATTGCTACACTTGCTTTCACTAATGAGTCTACTTTGTCTGGGCTTAGCGGAATGGGCCTCTCAAATATACGAAACCTGGCTGCAAGAATTCCAAATGCATTTTCAACTATGCGTCGAGCCCTAGATAGACGATAGTTGAAAACCTTTTGTTTTATAGTCAAAGGACCAGATCGAGTATTATATGGCTTCATAATGTACTCCCTTAAGGGAAATGCGGTCATCAGCAACAAACAAAGCATTTGCTGGTAACTTTAATTTTTTTGCTGTCTATGGCTTCTTGAAATCCACTTTTTGCCAACACTCCACCATCTGATACACGTCCGTTTGTTCCAATGTCTATGTAGGTGAAGCAATAAGCGTCATCAACAACTGCGAAAAGTATTGTACTAAAATGAACCTTTGTAGTTAGTTGTAGAAGTCAGAGCCAGAATTGCTTGGGCATCGTTATAGAGACATGTTTACCATCGATGCTTCCGCAACATCGTGGAAAATTCCATCTACTTGAAAATCCTTGCATAATTTCTTGCCATTCCTCTTCTGAAGTAGGACCCTAAAAACAACCGTACATTTAATTATTACGGCCTTACACAATCGTATTATATTAGTAAGAGTAGGTAATATGAAAACAACACTTGCATTTATTGACATATTATATATCAATTGGGTGTGGAGTTAATAAAAAGCGGAATCTACTTGGTCTATTGTTCGAACAATACAATAATAATAGATGAAGTAGATTCTACTTTTTTTTACTTCACCTAATGTTACTAAAAGTTCGTCTGTACGGTACATCTCAGGTTTTATTTTCAGGAGCAATCAAGCACTCAAGTTCAGCAAGATGATGCAGACAAAGATGAAGAAACTATCTTTGAAGATGTTCAAGATATCCCTTCTTCATCTATTCCATCTACTTCTACTGGTCGTATTATAAGTGAGAAGCCCTCAAGTGTTTCTAAGCAAATTCCTTACGCCAAAACCGATATCAAGAAAATTAGCTGGTGAACGCCTAGGAAAAATACAGAACGCAGTACAACAACTGAAGGACATTTCAGATAAGGTTCTTGCACCTGAACGTAAAAAAAGATATGTGCGAGTATGAATTGTTCGGCCAGTTTATTGCCAGTCAGCTAAAAAAGCTTCCCGAGATAAATGCTTTGGCAGTAATGCAAAAAAGTTCAAACGTGCCTCATGAACGAGGAGGATGACCGTTGCTCGCGGTAATTCCATGGTCACACTACCAATGGGAAGACACCTTAACTACATTCCTCTTCCATGGTGTCTCCAAATCAAGAAGATTCAATTGAACTTGGCACAAAAGATATCTTAAGTGAAGCCCTTAGTATGTTATAAACGTATGACGTTTTGAGTTTATTTTGTTTTTCAATATTCCTTTTTTCAGTAGATTTTTGTATTGTATAAAAATAAATAAAAATACAGTTTCAATAACCTCATTTAGTTTAAATTTTACCCCTTACATTGTATTATTACTAAATACTTACTTTTAAGTATTCAATTAGAGCCTCGTATATAGCTTCACACACTTCAGGTACAAACTTAGAAATTGTGCACTTTGGAACACGATACAGGTACTGCAAAGAAGAGAACGAGTCACCTGTAGCCAAATACCTCAAGGTAATTTTGTAACTTTATTTTAGCAGGTAAAGCCATTCTCATCCTTGTATTTAATTTCTGAATACGAGGAGGAGCAACGTGTTTTAACAGCTCTTCAAACTTCAACTCGGACATTCTTAGGTGGTTTCTAAAGCTGTCTACATCTTCGGTTGCAAGTTCTTCCAGAAGTTTTGATGCACCAAGGTTTGTCCTTCTATAAATCCATTTTTCTTGTCCAACACGACCTAGGTTTTCTAGGTCGTAAACCGCAAAAATATTTCGTTTGCTTCATCAGCTAACTCCTCACCCAACAGGGAAATCGATGTTGCTACCGCACTCCGAATATTTTCTATACAATCAGGACATTTTTACTCGTCACAGAACAATACCAGAACTGAACTGACGCCATTACAGTGGCGAGCTGGGTTTCCACTCAAATGTGTGTAAACCCAAAGTGGCGCAACACTACCAACTGGCGCGGCTGAGTGACGCCACTTCTACATGCTAATGTAAACCCACCTTAACACATGAATTACATACATACACACGAATATACATACAAACATACTCACACATACAGCATACACATGAACATATAGATACCCATACATATGAACAAAACTTAAATAATATCAACTCAACAGTTTAAATTGACAATATATCCTCAATATTTTCAATTTCACATACCCATTTTTTAATTTTCATGATGTAATTTAATTTTTTGTTGTACTGGAAAAATTTGCTTACAGTTAAGTTATAAGGACGTGGTGTATTGTAAGTGTAAAATTACTTATATATTGTTAAATGTGGTCTTGGAAGTGGAATAGAAAAAATATTTTGTTATTCATATGGTTTTGTTAAATTAACATGGTTTGCAACACTTGAGGAAAAATATATTTAATCCCTTTTTTTTAATCTTCTTCCTTCTGAGAAACTAAACAATCAGAAATAAAAATAATTTACTGTCCAGCTATAACAAAATATAATATTTATGTTGTTTTTGTACCTCTCCAAACCATTGGTTGTACATTATATGAATGCAATAACAATCGTAATTTACATTATTTTTAAGATAATGATTTAAAACTTTCCAATGCTTTGACATGTTATGGCTTTAAAGGTGTAAAACAATCCATTCATCAAATATTGCACTAATACTGAAATGTGTAATTTGAAGAATTTTTGGCTAGCTGGGTGTTTAGATCATGTTTAATCATATACTGGTTAAAGCCTAGCTCAGTGGGGTAGGATGAATTTCTTCAACTAGCTACTTTTAGGATTTAGCTGTATATCTAGGTGCCCCGTTTCAAGTTAAATGGCTGATAGTTCTCTGTTTTCAATATTGTTATAGATTATTAACCTATTATCCAATTCCTATGTAAAAATGTATTTAAAATAGTAACTAAAATATTAATATATGTCATTTGCAACAAAATTAATTGATTTATTGATCTGATCCTGTAACCGATATTACAACCTGACTATTGTATGTGGCACTGAGAGGGTTAAGTGAGTACCAAGGCAATTCTTGTTGTTGAGTAGTTTACATTATTTTACTATAATTGAACCAAAGATAATCAGCATTTCTCATCTTATGGTAAACTTCTGTTTGGAATTTCCAAGATCAGTTTGATGTTTGTTTTATTCATTATACTACAAAACATTATCTGTTTGCTATCTGTATAATAGTATTCGTATATTATAAGTATTTTTGGTATATACAAGTTAGTAGACAGAGAGATTTTCTTGTAATCATAATTAAATACATTTTAAAACACATAATGAGACAAAAAGAAACATAAAGTAACACATTATACAGTGAAATGATGTTGTAGCTTGGAATGATGGGACTATCAGAGCATTCACTCCTCAATCAGGACGCCTAATTTTCACCATACTGAGTGCTCACAATAAAGGTGTGTCAGCCATCGCAATTACTACAGACAACTGCAAGATTATCAGTGGTGGTGGGGAAGGACAGGTATACAGTTCTACATTGTACATCTCTAATTACCTAGTAATAAAAAGATTATTCCCAAATGGCAGAAGTTGATTTTCAAGTTTCAGTGGAATTTTTTTTCATTTTGTGAGACCGAGATCAGTATAGAATAGAATAGAAAATGCTAAGGTGATATTAGGGTTACATGGCCTTATCTTACATTTATCCTTAACTATGTGAATCCTCTGGAAAATTCTATCCATTAGTGTATTTATCCATACATGGACTATGGCCATCTGATTGATGAATTTGAAGCTATCCAGATGATTTTTTCAAGTAAATTTGACATGTCTGTAGAACAAATAGATACATCCAAACAATATTATTAATTTCATTTAGGAGTTTAAAATTTAAAGAATAGCTTTCTTTAAATCTTGGTTTTATGGTTTATTTTTAAATCGTGTAAATTAATTAATACCAAATATGTTAGTAAACCATTAATTTTAATTATATTTCATTTATTTTATTGAAATTTTAACATTCCTGTCAATGTATTGACATATATTTACTTTTTCTACTATAGAGATGACAAAAATATAGTTCAAACTACATGTTCAAGAAAATTCTTGTTCAAAAGTTGAGAAAGATTGTATTTATTTTTATTTTTGATACAAATGTAATTAAAACATTAAACAGGGTGTCTGAAAATTATTCTATCAAACTTTACAATTTGATTTGTCAGGTCAAAATATGTAAGAAATGTTGTATAAATTATAGTCCTATCTTGCATAGTCAAACATTCAAACTTTTCAAAATGTTTAGTCTAACTTAAACAGTTATAGATGTAGCAAATGGCTTGGGTGGATTGCAGGCCACAGTTAGAGTATACTATGATTTGTCTAGTGCCTTTAGTCATATATATACATAATTTTTTTACAAAAACTATAATTCTGTGGAATAAATGGAAACAACTCGAACTTATTTGTTTAGGTCTTATCTTTGAAACAGAAGACAAAAACTATTATTTTTACCAACAACATAAAATATAAATGTGATTGGAAGCATATTGAATTAGGGTGGGGACAAGGCTCTATTTTGGTCCTATTTTGTTTTTAGTTTATATGACAAAAATTGACAGTAATTTAACTTTATATGTTAATGGCACATCAGTAATTCTTAAAGAATCAAACATGAATCTTAGAAAAAATAAAATTATGGAAAATGTTTGGTCCAGTTTCAATGGCCTGCAAATGAAGAACACAGTTTATAAATTTTAGAACATTTCAAAATAATTAATTTAATTTAGCTATTTGAATATAATTTCATTGAGAAAACTGAAACTTTTTATTTCTTGTGTATTGAACTGAATGAACATTTAAGCTAGAAATCCTGTATAGAAATTTTAGAAAAAAGACAATTCTGCTTGAAATGTATTAATGTTTTTACAAGATATGGTAAGTTTTGAATTTAAAAATGACATACTATATGTATTTCTACTCCACATTGAAGTATGATATTATACTCTGAGAATGTCCATTTATATCACAGTGTATATTCAAATTTTTAAAAAAGTACTGACCAAATTCAGCTCCAGTATAGAACTTTTTTAGAAGGCCACATAAGTACTGTCTTTATACAGGGCCTGTTCAATAAGTATTGGGACTGGTTCCAAAAATAAAAATTTATTGCAGGTATCATTACAATTACTTAATCTTCAAAAAAACTTTCAGTACCAGTTTCGTGCACACTTTCCTCATTGCAATTCTCTGTAACAATGTGTGGAAGGTTCAGACTGAAAGGCCGGTCTCCTCACTAATAAGGGCGATGGTTAAATGCCTGTCAGAATCCAAAACTGTTTTCACCCTTATCCACCTGAGCATCGATTCGACCGGTCGTCGGGCGTTCGATGCGGTGATTGCTTTCAACAAGCTCCCGGCCTTCCTTTAAACATTTTGTGCCACCCAAAAACTCTTGTACATCTTAAGGGATCATCCCCATAAGCCTGTTAAATGAGTTCAAGGCCCTCAAACACGGATTTCCCAAGTTTAAAGCTAAACTTCATAGTGCAATGTTGCTCAATGGTCTGCTCCATGTTGGCACAATAACACCATACAAAAATAACATGTTATAAAAATCCACCTCCTGTCTCAATGCACGCCCGCAATTGACTAAATTAAAATGCGCCTCAGTTATAGGGGGACTCCTCTACCAAGGCCGACTGGTCGGACTCTCCTCCACCTTTTTGCATAATAGTATGGCAAGTAACAGAATAAAACAGTACAAATGCGTTGAGAAGAAATATTATGTCAGTAGCACAATTTTGTAACATTGCTATGAATGGGAATATTTCATTAGAAACCGTTGAGGGAATAAAAAAAGAATGAAAACCTAAAATAATTGTAACATTTAAAGAAACACCCAATCTTTGAAATGTAGAGTTCTACATTTGTAACATTAACAATATCAAATGTCTGAAAACCTCTTATTTTAATTAAAAATATAATATAACACCCGAGTTGTTCGGGAGTGCTGATGGCCGAGTGGTCTAAGTCGTTGGACTTTGAGTCTGAGTGAGAGATAGTGCAGGTTCAAATCCTGTCTGTGATCGTTGCACTTTTTATCAGTACAATCAACCTCGTACTGTATCGACTCTCTCCCTTATTCTGTTTGATAAGATCCTCGCACAGGCCAGTGGCCCATGAGGATGGACTAAATAAGGATTGAAAGGGGATCGGCCTCTCCTTGAAAAAAATAAATAAATAAATAAAAAAATAAAATAAAAAATATACAATTTAATAGAATCCAGTTATCAAAGATTTAACACTTTCTCACAAAATTAATTTTTATTTTGAACCGTATTTGTTATATAGGTTAGAGTGTGGGATGTGAAACCATCCATGCAGACACTCCAGTTTGTGCTGAAGGAACACAAAGGTCCTGTCTCTTCAATAGACGTCAGCAATACCAACAAAGAGGCAGTGACAGCCAGCACTGATGGAACATGCATCATTTGGAATATTGAGTAAGACTAGTGTTACTGTACTGTTTAGTAACTTGTAGTGTTACTCTTTTTATAACTTAAATTACTCAAATCGGTACACCTTCTTCCAACCTAAAAAGCTCTTATAAACAGAACTGTAAACATTAGAAAACTGTTCCCTCATATTTAATAATTATCATACTTCATTTTTAATTAAATCTAAAGATGATATTTTAAATACCAACATAAATCATGGCCAGTTTGGATTAATGTTAGACATGATGATAAATTTATTTGGCTAATGCATTTGTACATTCAAGGTAGATTAATAAAGAAAATTAAAAAAATAAAGTAGATGTAACTTTGAAAAACTCTTAATATAGTCTGCTGGGATGAGTGTTACTTAAAGAATGAAAATGTCCATTTTTAAAATATTATCTCAAACTATAATATTGCTAGTTTTTACTGTAGATTAGAAAATGTCATCCATGGTGGTACTTCATGATCTGTATACTACTGGTGAGTATTCAGTTTTTGAAATATCTCGTGTGAAATTTAACTTTAAATATAATTATTATCTATTATTTATAGAGCTCTTAGTGCGGTAAATTTAAAATATTTTCTTTAAAATATTTGAAGAGATAATACAAAATTTGGCAAAACGTAGCTATCTTGGATGATGATCTTGAAGGACAGTCACGTGTAAAAATAATGTTAAATCTAAATTACTAAACATTGGGTTCCACAAGTCATCAAACAATATAATATGTTATACATATGATATGATTACATTTTTTTAATAAAATAGTGAAAAAGGGTAAATCAATGAAGCCATAACTGAATTAAAGAAATGGTTTGAAGCAAATGGACTGAAATTTAAAAAGATCTTGGGTAAATTTTGTATTTCTCAAACAATAAATCATTCTTTAAGTGATTTAGAATTTGCTAATCAGAGATTTTCTATTAGGGTAAGCGCTAAATTGTTGGGTCTAGGACTTTGTTTGCAATTAAATAGGATTAAATGCATTGAAACTATTTCAAGAAAGTTAAACTTAGTATATTTTCAAATACCTATTTATATTTGATTCCCCAATATGGCTTGAATTTCTGGAGGTTATCAGACATACAATTTTTAAGTAAATACAATTTCATATTTGTATATAAACTTTTTAATATTCAGAAAATTGTTTACGCATAATGGCATTACATCTTGGAAGACTTCTTGTAAGTCTATCTTTAATGAACCTACAGTTTTTACTGTACCAAGTCTAATAATTTTTAAACACCTATTAAGAGTATATATTAGCCTTTGTGATGAAAATTCTTTACATAATCATAATACTAGGTTAAAACTAGTTTCCAATAAATTACATTCAAGGTTCAATAAACTATTCTCATAAGAGACAGCGAGTACTCAAGAACATCTGCAACAGTCAGCATGTTAAGGAATATATTCAAATGCATTCAGATATAATGTTAAGGATCTGTTACTTTAAAAAACATACTATAAAGTAAATGAATTTTTAAATTATGTTTGTTAAATTTTAAGCACAATATTACTGTTGTGTAATTTTGATTTGTATGTTTCAATAGTCTATGTGTTTTATTTTGATATAATTTTATTTCCATAAGTTAATTTAATACCCTGTGTTATTGAATGTATTCCTAGTCATTTTATTTAATATTAAAAAAATGGTGTTTATATTGAAAATTTTTGAAGTACATAACAAAAAGACCAGTATAGTTATAAAAACCTATTAGACACCAACTATTTGAAGAACTACAATTCCAAGTGAGCTCAACCACAGCAAATATTATATCTTTAGATAGGCATCAGCTGTATTACATCAGTTATAAACTATTTACAAGATACCAAGTATTTTGACATTTTTATAACAATTCCAATGGTACTTCTTACAATGAAATCCGTTAATGTATAAATAAGCACGATCACTTTAAAAATTCGCTTCCACAAGCTATGAGCAACAAATAACTGATAATTTTTCAATTGTGACTTGTTTAGTGCTTATGTCTTTATTTTTTATACACACACACACATATATATATATATATATAATTTCAACAAACATTGAATCACAAAAAGTACTTGCTCCGCCGGGAGTCGAACCCAGATCTCTCTCACTTGCCGGGTGAATGTGCTACCATTACACCACAGAGCGCTTACTTTTTCCGATTCAATTTATTTTGTATTTGGGCGTATCTGTCACATATGCGTTTAAATAAGCAAACTAACATATGATCGGAAGACCAAATACTTGTCAAACGACTTTTATTTACATTAAACTGTATAAATGGCAATAGCCTTATTTAATTTCAATAAACATTGAATCACAAAAAGTACTTGCTCCGCCTGTATATATACATTTATACAGTTTAATGTATATATATATATATATATATTTATATTTATATTACCCATAAATTTCCCAAATAAATCCCAAGTGTTAACTTCGTACAAAAATTAATTTTATAAATATCTTGGCTAAGTTCATGCCTTTAGCTTAGTACGTAATTTCCTTCCATTATGAGAGCCATTTAAACTTTATATAAATTCCAAACTGTGTTATTTATAAAGCTAGATAAGAAATACAGTATTGTAGAATGCTTATAACATTTCCCAAGTTTTTGTATCTCAAACTATTTTCAAGATATTGAGTACATGTAAACCCCATAGGAATAAATTAATGATATTTCAGTTGTCACCAAATCTACCTCCTTTTTCAGACTCAGCCGGAGAACTAACTGAAGTTTCTTTGTTAGTTCATTGTATATTTTAAATAATCCCTGTATAGTATTTATTACTATCTTTTGTTTCTCCAGCTTCATGTTTTGAGCACATCAAGCCAAACTTGTCATTTCGATAAAATCTCAGTGTTTCATCCTAAAGCTTCATCTCCAATATTCCACTATTTTAACAATGTTTTCACATTTTCTTGTGTGTTCTAGAAGTGGCTCAAGACTAGCCATTCTCTTCTCCTCAACTTTGTTCATGTGTGTGCGCTACCACCCTAGTAGTTGCCAAGTAATCACTTGTGGAACAAACAGAATGATTGGTTACTGGGAAATATTTGATGGCTCTCTCATAAGAGAAGTAGAAGGTTCAAAATCGTCAGCTCTCAACACACTTGATATTACAGCAAATGGAAAACACTTTGCTACTGGAGGAAGTGATCAAATTATTAAGGTAGAAAAAACAAATTTAAACTGTATATAGTTTTCATGAAAAATCAAATAACTAAGTAGTGTAGTAAACGTGTTTGTTTGTGTGAATACTCATAGTTTAGATAGATCGAGTTATCAGAAATCTTTATTCCCATTCACGATGAAGGGAATATATGGAATAGTTGACAAACTAGTTTTATACTTTGAATTAAGTTTTTTTTGTTATCTATGTTTTAGATGTAATTCTATGATTGATTCACAAAGAGCATGTAATCAAGTTAATTTTAATCTCCATGGCAAGAAAGGGATTTCAATCTATCTGCCTTAATATAAAGACTGTACTGTACGTTATTTTTGTCCGGGTTTGAAGCATTGTGAGAATGAGACAAATGTTAACTGGCTGACCTTTAGTGAAGCCTATCACTTGTGGGCCTGGAAAGTTTCATTACCGTCTGTCTGTCTGTCTGCAAAATATCTCGAAAACTAACCGACCTATAGACTTGAAATTGTGCATGAAGCTTCATTTCTATATGAAGACCACTGAGTTCACTGATGGTGCATGTCATTCCTTAGAATTTTGCTGAGCATTACTGAATAATTTTACATTGGTTTTAACACTTTCACTGCCGACAACATCATTTGACGCCGCGCATGGAATTCTTTAGACTGCCGACAACGTCTTTTGACAGCACCGACTGTTACAGTAATAAAAATACATTTAAACGTATTTAGACTTCGGCATTGATAGTCATTCGCTATTTCCATCTTTTTATTTCTTACTCAATAGTTTATGATCTATGAAATGTTGTTGGCAGTCACCTGGAATATCGTAAAAAGTGGTTTGTTACGAACACGTCGCGGTCACGGCGGCCGTATGGATCATTCTGCTATCGTTCTGCTAATTCGTCATCTGCATTATTATTGATTTTCTTGCTATTACTTTAGTTTACACAGATTGTTTTATGAAGAAAACAAATAAATCATGGCAATATTGAAGGCAATCAAGTGCTAGAAGAGTTACTCAGGTTTTCAAGTGATAGTGAAAGTGAAGATTTATTCCCAGATGACACAGATAATGATCCTGATTTTACTACTGCTGGACTTGCTGACATTGTTTTTTACTCAAAAAAACAAATTTCAGAACAATAGTAATTAAAACTTGTACCCTTGTGTTTTTATAAATAAATGGTTTATTACAGAATTTTACAGTTTTTTTCTGTACTTCCAGCTTCTGATCAAGATTTTGATGATTGTTGTAGAACTTAGTAGTAGATGATTGTTTAGAAGGATTAGGGCTCTATGATAAAAAAAATTTAAACATGAGTTGATTTCAATTGTAAATATTTGTAGCTGTAGTGACAGGAATTAAAATACTGAATACAGCTAATATTAATGAGAAATACATTTATGTTATAGACTAGTACATGGTGATGTTTTTTGGTCAACCTTTTTACAAAAACACTATATTTTTATGTTTTAAAAAAAGACTTTCTGTTTTCAAATATTTATGCATGAGCATTTGTGTAGGAAGAAAAAGAACTCAGCTTTGAAAAAATGTAAGTTCCATAATTATTTTTTTTTATAACACCACTTATAAACCAATTGTCCACCAACGTAACAAAATTTTGTTATAATTGGTTAAAAAATTATATTTATTTAAAAAATCATTGAAATGGCCGGCAGTGTAAGAAAGTTGTCAAAATGAGGAGGCACAGTGAATGTGTTAACTATGATAGCAACGAGAAAATAGATGAATGAATAACTTTGTAAACAAACTCAATACACCCATAAGAGATTCAAACATTTGACATATTAACACATGTAGCCTAGCTATCCCAACACAAACAATATAATTTTATATTAACTTGGGGTGTAGGCTTTTATTATTTAAACACTGATATGGAACTTAAATTAATGAACACAAATCTAAATGATTATGGTAAAATATATTTTATAGGTAGACTTTAAAGTTTGCTTGTAACTTAATGTCTACAAGAATGACGGGATAGATCATGGATCATGAATCTGTGTCACCTTTTTTTTGGATGTCAGTCTCTCTCTGCAGAACATTTTATGAATGAAATGAGCTAGAGGTTTGAAATTTTTCATGCAACCTAAGTGAAGCTTGTTATGACACATGGTGTGGTATACTTCTACCGTGTATTTTATAAGGTCACGAATTATCTACAAACACACTAAATTGTATGATTGTTAAAGAGATCACATAATACCACAGTACATATAAAAAGTAACATATCTTATTAAAGCTTGAATTATTGCCATAGTCAACTTGAAACACCTAATTTGATTAATTTATCACCTTACTCAGTAACAGAATCTTAAGAGTAGTTACGTATTAGGTAATATATGTTTTTAAGTGGGAGTGTTTGTATGGCTTATTTATTGTATTATTTTAAAGTATTATTTATCTTATGTTATATTTGTGTGTGTGTGTATGTAACATTGTTTTAGTTTTAGTTTGTTAATATAGCCATAGTATTTGTATTTGAAACTATTCATTGTAAGCTGTACACACATATGAATAAACCAATTTCTGATTTCTGAAGTACTTATTTTAAAGGTGAATTTGAAGGAGGATATCTGTGATAAAGCATTGGTACTAGCTAAGAATTATTTGTAAGTCTTCTAATTAATGACACAAAACCTATTGGCAATGAAAAAAATCTTACAGTTTCACAGAGAGTATGAGGATAGCATGTTAAGTGTAGTGCACTGGTACTGTACAGTTTATAGTTTATTCTTCAATCTGTACCGCTACTGATATATTTGTCAGTCCTTCATCTTGTGTGAGTGCAGATAGCATGTTAAGTGTAGTGCACTGGTACTGTACAGTTTATAGTTTATTCTTCCATCTGTACCGCTACTGATATATTTGTCAGTCCTTCATCTTGTGTGAGTGCAGATAGCATGTTAAGTGTAGTGCACTGGTACTGTACAGTTTATAGTTTATTCTTCCATCTGTACCGCTACTGATATATTTGTCAGTCCTTCATCTTGTGTGAGTGCAGATAGCATGTTAAGTGTAGTGCACTGGTTACTGTACAGTTTATAGTTTATTCTTCCATCTGTACCGCTACTGATATATTTGTCAGTCCTTCATCTTGTGTGAGTGCAGATAGCATGTTAAGTGTAGTGCACTGGTACTGTACAGTTTATAGTTTATTCTTCCATCTGTACCGCTACTGATATATTTGTCAGTCCTTCATCTTGTGTGAGTGCAGATAGCATGTTAAGTGTAGTGCACTGGTACTGTACAGTTTATAGTTTATTCTTCCATCTGTACCGCTACTGATATATTTGTCAGTCCTTCATCTTGTGTGAGTGCAGATAGCATGTTAAGTGTAGTGCACTGGTACTGTACAGTTTATAGTTTATTCTTCCATCTGTACCGCTACTGATATATTTGTCAGTCCTTCATCTTGTGTGAGTGCAGATAGCATGTTAAGTGTAGTGCACTGGTACTGTACAGTTTATAGTTTATTCTTCCATCTGTACCGCTACTGATATATTTGTCAGTCCTTCATCTTGTGTGAGTGCAGATAGCATGTTAAGTGTAGTGCACTGGTACTGTACAGTTTATAGTTTATTCTTCCATCTGTACCGCTACTGATATATTTGTCAGTCCTTCATCTTGTGTATGTGCAGATAGCATGTTAAGTGTAGTGCACTGGTACTGTACAGTTTATAGTTTATTCTTCCATCTGTACCGCTACTGATATATTTGTCAGTCCTTCATCTTGTGTGAGTGCAGATAGCATGTTAAGTGTAGTGCACTGGTACTGTACAGTTTATAGTTTATTCTTCCATCTGTACCGCTACTGATATATTTGTCAGTCCTTCATCTTGTGTGAGTGCAGATAGCATGTTAAGTGTAGTGCACTGGTACTGTACAGTTTATAGTTTATTCTTCCATCTGTACCGCTACTGATATATTTGTCAGTCCTTCATCTTGTGTGGGTGCAGATAGCATGTTAAGTGTAGTGCACTGGTACTGTACAGTTTATAGTTTATTCTTCCATCTGTACCGCTACTGATATATTTGTCAGTCCTTCATCTTGTGTGTGTGCAGATAGCATGTTAAGTGTAGTGCACTGGTACTGTACAGTTTATAGTTTATTCTTCCATCTGTACCGCTACTGATATATTTGTCAGTCCTTCATCTTGTGTGAGTGCAGATAGCATGTTAAGTGTAGTGCACTGGTACTGTACAGTTTATAGTTTATTCTTCCATCTGTACCGCTACTGATATATTTGTCAGTCCTTCATCTTGTGTGAGTGCAGATAGCATGTTAAGTGTAGTGCACTGGTACTGTACAGTTTATAGTTTATTCTTCCATCTGTACCGCTACTGATATATTTGTCAGTCCTTCATCTTGTGTGTGTGCAGATAGCATGTTAAGTGTAGTGCACTGGTACTGTACAGTTTATAGTTTATTCTTCCATCTGTACCGCTACTGATATATTTGTCAGTCCTTCATCTTGTGTGGGTGCAGATAGCATGTTAAGTGTAGTGCACCAGTATTGTACAATCTAAGGTTTGTGATTCTATGGTTTTATTGAACTCAGACATACATTTGATTATGTACAACTTATTCAGTTGTTAATTTACTTGACTTTAGCAAGTTCATCACTATTGATTTATGCTTGCTTAATCCGATGTATTAAACCTTTTTAGATCTGCAGAAAGGATAGATGCCAATCTCCTTGAAGGACATCATTATGTCATTGTCTTATTAGGACTTGTGTTCTGTCCTTATAAGACATAATGATGATAAATGTCCTAAATCTTGTTTTTTCTTTTTCAAATCAACCATCGTAAATAATATTATATTTTTAACAAAGAAATAAGAGTTTGATAGGAGAAGTAGACCGAGTAAAGTAGATGCTTTTTCAAGAAGCTGTAAAAAGGGAGGGTCAAAAGTGGTATAAGGTAGAATTCATACACTTGCTAAACAGATGATTCTTTAACGCTTACGTCCTTCATATCAAAATTGGGGACAATATGACCTGTTACGAGTTTACACAATTATTAATACAAACATTAATTAGGGAGCATTTGGGCAATAGTGTTGCTGCAAATAAGGAAAGTCCATCAGTGGAAGATTCTTTATGTCTGAAAGAGAGACACTTCCCAGAATGTGTTTAGCAACTGAGAATGTAAAAGTGACAAATAAAAGAAAAAAATCTGTGATAACAAAACAAAAATCGTGAGGTAATTATTTTATTTGTGTAAAAAGTATACTGGTGGACTGTGTGCTGTTTCCTGCTTCAAGGATTTACACACAAAAGTGAATTACAGTTCAGTTTATATAATCTCGTCATGTACCAATCCAGTATGTCCAATAATTCGGCACATTTAGATGTCCTTTGGGTTGGTCAGTTGTTTTATTTTCATGTCTATGTGTTCATGAGATTGAATTGTGATGTACAATAGCCATTTGCTTCAACCCAACATTACTGAATGCAATGAATATTTGTGATTCAGATGTAGTACATTGTCGGTAAAACAGATACATAACATTAATTTTAGATACAAATTTTAAAACGTTTGGAGAAAGGAATCTAATATGTTATATGGTGCTTTGACGACGGACATCTTGAGACTAAAAAGATTTCAGGAAAAGGTGATGAAACATTCTTATAGTAGTTTAAAACTTTGTATTTGTTCATTTATTTTTACAAAAATAAACTGAAAACCTACTAAATACCAGAGCCTTTATATTATTTGAGATTTTGTGTTATAAATATAACAAAAAAATAAAGTCTCAATTAGATTTTTTACCTTTAATTTATCACTAGATGCATGATTTTCGAGATGGGGCTTAAATAACTCTGGACTAAATAACTTTTTTTATCTTTCTCCTTAATAAGATTGGGATTTTTGAGAGGAAATTTTCTCAGTAAAAGATCAGTCTCATACTAAAACTCAATCCCAGTTTCGAAATCTAGAGCTTTTGCCGATGTATGTACCATGGAAAAATTTTAATGCTGATAGTACTGAGAGATATTGATTGCATTTGAACGTAACTGGTTTGACTGTGGCAGTCTTTAACTAGTGCGTCATCAGTAGAGCATATGAAGTAGTTATTTAGTTGTCCTGCTACTTTAAGAGGATCGTTCAGTAACTTTCTGTTCACACTCAGCTGAATCTGAGGCTCTCTCTGTCCTTTTTTCTGTCTTTGTTTATCATAGCCTACTTAGCTTTTGATTTGTTTTGAGGTATTTCTATGTATTCTATAGTAGCTTGCTTTGCACAGATTTTAATTTTGTCATCCTTTTTCTTTGCATCAGTGCAAATTGCGTTGTCTTTATTATCTCCTGTCAGTTCAAATTTAGTGAGAGGTTGCAGATAGACTAGCTTTAGCAAAAGTGCCTCTTTTTGTCATACACATTTCAATATTTCTTTTCTCTCTCTCTTTTTTTAGGCAGGCTATCTCTATACATGCATACAATGAGTTGTAAAAATCGTTGTAGGTTCAGTCAAAATTTGTGTCATTATGGACTTGGAGCCAGTGATTGTCTGCTAGAAGGTACTTTATGTGTTGAAGACTCTCTTCATGGAAGTGTTGAATGACCTGACCTGATTGGGTTGTGATTGGAGATGAAATTTTGAGGTTGCATATTGAGAACGACCACAACTTCCAATTCTTTTGTGTACCGATTTGTACATACACAGTCAATTGATGTGGAAGTAGTAATTTTAACTCTGGTAGGAGTAGGTGTTCCCATTCTCTGGATCCACTTAAGAATAATTGGATACTTAACTAGAACAGGCCTAAATTTGGAGAACAAACAGTTGAAAATCAATTTATATGCAGTATATCGCAGCATTTCGATTATCTTAAAAGATTTCAGTAGTTACTATTGAATAATTTAAAATCAGTGGTGTGGAACCCTTAATTTGGAGTCATTTCCTTATGGAGCACTTTTAATTTTATTTATGAAGCCTTATAATAATTTTGAAATGTAAATACGTATATTTAACTTAAATTTTGTGTTTAAACTAGCATATTCAAAATTAGAAATCAATGATACAACATAAGTATTGTTTGCTAGAAGCACTAATGTCATGTATTTATATTTATTGCTGAGCATTCAGCGAAACTTCTCCTGCCAGTTGCTGATGAACAAAATCTAATTTCTGTCTGTCGGTATGCACAAGAAGTATCAGAACGAGTTGACCCAAAGCATTGAAATGTGGTGTGAAACTTTACCTGTACTAGCTTTACGTCGGTACTGAAAATGGTAATACTGCTCCATTGGGAGTCCTGATTTCTGTCTGTTAAGAGAGTGACCCTGGCTGCATTAGTTTTATGGGAAACCATGTTTGGAATGAGAAAAACACAGAATAAACCAATTATTAAACAAATAATCAATATTTTGAAGGTCAATCATATGACATTTTTCAGTAACCTATCAGTATATGCAATGAAGTTACTTTGTGATATACACAAAATTTTAAGAATTTTTTGTTTGAAAACCTTTAAAATATTGATAAACCTAAAAAGCGCTTAGATATGTATTAACTATATTTGAGACATTTTTCAGAACTCCACAACTAAAAATGCATTAGTTTAAACATTGTTTTCATGGGTCTACAATCCAGATGCGTGTACAACTGGCTCTTAACCTGCAATGTGATTGTGGTTGAACGTTTTGTGAAGTCTCTCCCATTAGTTAAAAACTAACCTCATTCTTACTAACTCTATATCAAAATTGAAAATGTTTCACATCTGCCCATTGGGAGACGCTCTCTGGGACAAGATTTTGTCTGCTGTAGTATAATATATCACACACATAACCATTTGATTAAAGTTTTTGGAGGTTCAGTAGTTTCATAAACAGTCAGCTGTTACATGAGATACAAATATTTATTTTATATTGCGGTCCTTTGTGAGATATTAACAATGTGTACAAGTCAGATAGGACGTTTCTTTTTCTTTTTTTGGGATATAAATTTACAGTAATTTAAAAGATAACTAGAAAATTATATTGTAGTATTAAATGAACTGGGCCTTTATTTATTTAATTTTTAAATGATTGAACGAATGTACTTAAGCATGATGAACTGCTCTTATCTCACACTGTAAAGTTAATGTAATCAGTAGTTTCAAGTTTTTTTATGGTTTTATAAAATAGTCCTATTATTGCTATATAAATCATCACAGAATTGCAATTATTGGAATATTAATGTATATATACTGATTTTAGGAAATTAATTCAAGTACACCGTTAAATCCAGGGTCTTGTGTGGTATGGAGCTTGCACTAACAGTTTGGTAGATTAATAATTAATTTTGAAATGAATAAACTTGATTGGCATACTACAATATATTAGTCTTAGGACATGATTACCTAATTATTTATTTAACAATGTTTTTAGAAGTTTATATCTTGTTTAAACAGTAACCATTGGTGGAATTAATTTTAAAGTGCAAATAGATTTGAGAATAAGAATAACCTCTTTTCAGGTGTGGAAGTATAAGGAAGGTATCACTACTCATGTCGGTGTGGGTCACGCAGGGGTTATCACCGGGGTGAGATTTAGTCCTGACCTGCGCACTATTGTCAGCACGAGCGCTGATGGAGCAATCTTTCTGTGGCGCTGTCCTACCATGGAGCAGCTGACGCCCCCGGGAACAGCTGACAGCATCAGCTCCAGGAGCACATGCAGTATACGGGAGAGGAAATTAAAGAACACTGAGAATATATCACAAATATCTCCTACACAGAGTGTTCGAGCTCATGGTGCACAAGAACAGGAACCTTCAATGTGTCCAGCTGGTCAGTCATGCCTAAAACTTGTTATAGCCAACATTAAATATTTGTATAATGGATTAAATTTTTGTCTTGATTTCATTATTAAATTAAGAATTTGCCTGTCTTGCCACTGAAAGATAATGAGTGTAGCTTTATTGTTTTTATTATGAGTTTAATAATGAAGTACAAAGGTTCTAATTCAAATAATTCTTATTCCATGTGCACATGTAAACCATTTCATTGAGTTTACATTCCTCATGAGTTTACATTCTGATGAAAAATTTCTCAACTGAATAACAAGAAGACTTCATAAAATGTCTTTTTAAAAGATTTTGAAATGTAATGAAAGTTTTTCAGATTTTATTCAATTGTACTAATTTCAATACTGCAAAATCTTGACATTAGTCTCAATACACACTAACCAATTGACATCTTATTTAAAACAAAGTCTACATGGCAGTCCCTGTTGAAATTCTCTTTTATTTCAAGAACTAACATTTTTGTATATACTGATTGGTTTTGTCATTATTTTTAAAGATGTTTGATTGTAATTTTGCTCTTGATTGTTTAGTACTGAATAAAATTAAACTTGTCTTGTTTGAATATAAAAAAAGATTTTTACTGTCCAAAGATTCTGAAATCTTGGATGAAACACAGTATAAAGAGACTTCACTTTTCTTTAGTGACTTTTCTCAGACATAACATCATCATTGTACAGAGTCAACTCCCGACTATCTAACTGCCGTGGAGTCAGCAATTCTTAACTCTTTTAATCAAAGGAAATAGCCACTGTATTCTTTGATACATCAAAAGTGTATGACACAGCTTGGAGAAGAAGTTTTGTAAATACTTTAACCCTCTGAGTGTTGTATTAAAGACCCCAGGAGTGATTTGCCATTTTTGTGACTTTTGCGGTGTTTAAGAAAAACATTTTTAAAAGATCAAAAACCAAAAATAAGTGCGTATATAAATATATATATTACACACCTTTTTTACACTTTGAATAGAAAACATCAAAAATAAATTCTAAACATTGAACAAAAACCTTGTTTTCAGTCTAGTTTTGAGGGAAAACCACTAACACACTTTCTTCTTTTCGGGTCATTAGGGGCCTGCAGTAGTGTTGTAAGTTCCAAAAACATTCCTTATGTGCCCCTTATGGGAAGTGATAAGTGCTTCTTTTGTTGCTGATGGAAACTGTACAAAATCTTGTGCCCTTGTTAGAGAATTGTACTCCAACAACTCCACTTGTACGTTCTTCTACTAGACGATTGTTCGAACATATGAACAAAGGTTAGTCACAATGTTCTAGTGTCACAATGAACTGGCGCAGCTGATGTCCTACAAAACAAAGAATAAATAAAACTGCTATTTTTTCAACAGACAGAAGACATTATACAGTCACCAAATAGTCTAGATGTTTTAAATTGCATAATATTCTAATCATCACGATATCACTATTGACAACAGGTAATGTCGGTAGAAAACTATGGCATTGCATAACTGTCAAAAATCCAACACAAAACACTCAGAGGGTTAATGTTTTGGGGCGTGGAAAATCACATGATTCTATTTATTAATAGCTTGTATCATAGTGTAAAATTTGCCTGTCGACTGTCTTCGTTACTCACTGCACAGATGCAACATGAATCTGCCAGCTTTGTTGAAATATATCCTATCTGATGATAAATTTTTCATTTGCTTCTTTCTTTTCTCAAAGAGGGGTTCCTAGTAAATGCTGTCTAATTTATATTCTTGTTGATTGTTGAGTTTGTATTTATTAATTTATAATATTTATTGTTTAAATATGAAAAATATTTATATTAAATATTACTCTATTTATTTATTGTTATTTAGTTTGAAGTTTATATTATTATTATTTGTTATATTTATCGAGTTAACCCCTTTGCAGCCTATCTGATATAAAAGATATCAAATGGATTATTGATAAAATTTGGTAATAGAGTTTAGTCTTCATTTGAGTACTCCTGATTTAGAGCTTTACTCTCTCTTCGAGTACCATCCCAGCAAGTGTAGGAGGCTAAACTCTACTACTACACTTACCTTGCTAAGACGATCTGACAGACTCGTCTATCTTTTCACGGTAAAATTTATTTTAAAGTTTTTTTTTTGTCTGCTTGTGTGGTCTGTAAGAGTATATTACGTTTTTATAGCAATATGCCATTGTAAACATGTAGCGTAGGAAGATGTTTCGCATTAAGAACTAGTGGTGAGTGCTAAAATAAACTGGTTGGAAATGGAAGCTAAACAAGAACAGACAACAAAACAAATCTCTTCTGGCACACTCTTTGAGTAACCCAAGATGTGTTCCATGAGTGAGTTGATTTTAGATGTACTATATTAGGAATAGATATGTTCCAAGCAAATGTGAAGATTCATGAAAGTTGTAGAACTATTTTCCTGGGCAATTTGCAACATTGGATCGTCCATTTTAGGGACAAGTGTTGAGAGCTGAATATTGAGCAGTCGGAAGCTGGGCTTATACAGGGATGGAGGCAACAAATTAAATTTCTTTTGACAAAGAAGTGTCTAAAGAAGATTCTAACTGGTGACTTGGTGGCATGTGTCCCAGATTAGGGGCAGTTTATCCCAGTTAATTGGTAAAATTAGTACAAATCAATGGTTTTTTTACTTTTGTTCATTTGGTATAATATGGTCGTTTTCATTATATTGAACCACAACAGGATCTACTACTATTAATGGAATTTCTATAATGTAGTTATTACAAATTAAATGTTGATAGTGTTTGCTTTGTTTTGTGATTCCTCAAGTTTTGAAAAAATTACCTTATTTCAAAGATATGCTGAAGCACATTATCAATATTGTCAAAATACTATTATAAAATATGCTGACAAACTGAAGCCTCAAGTAAATAATAAATACAACTGTATCATTTCTCAGTTCTCACATTTTAGTTTTAAAATTGATTTTAACACTTTATGTTTCCTCAGGCGGCTCAGTCAAGTGCTACTGCAGTGGAAAATGCAAATGTAAAGCAGGTTTCAACCAGTGAATTTTCTTATCTGGGTAAGTTTATAGCAGGTTTGATAACAATCTGGTTATAATGGTTTTCCTCTCCATAGCTTCTTCAATATTCATACAATTTACCCTTTATAAACAATATAATTATTACTTTACATTAAATTGTATTTTGTATTAATTTTAAGAACATTGTGTTTTGATAGCTCATTAGTCATATTAGACATGTATGTGGAACATGTGTAGTAGAGAAGACAAAGACAGTAGTAACTTTAGAGGAAAGATTTTGACTGTATGAAAACAATTTTTGGGAGGGTTAGGGCAGTTTTTTTAATGAGAATTTAGTTAAAGTCAAAAGTCTCGAAGAGGTTTCATCCAAGTTGAAACAAAAGTTAACTAGAAACTTCAATAATAGTTCCGTTTTATGTCAGAACTAAAAAGTATTTTTGTGATTTTTCAAAATTTAATTAGAAATGTAAAAATTATTGCAGGTATTGTATCTTTCATAAATATATTGGGAGCCTTAACTTGGTTTCTCCCACGAGTTGTAGAACGGTGGCTCCAAGTCTGGTTGTTTTTACCTCTTAGATGCCAGCGCTAAAACTTCAAAGAGGATATGCTCAGTTTGTTTCCTGGCTGCAAAGATGACATAGTGGTTCATTGTTATAGAAACCTATCTTTGTCAAATTACTCTTGAAGCAGCCATGTCCAGTAAGGAGAGCCTCCTCAGGTGATCTCTATCCAAGCAAAGCAAGGACGTCTTGGCAAGCAAGAAGGCTCCGAGAAGTTTCTTGCAAAGTTTAGGAATTGACACTACTACCTATGAATGTGTTCATCATGAGGCCATTTTTTGCTATGCAGTCACAGCCTGAGAAAGGCTAATCCTGCAGATCGTTACCTTCACCAGGAAAAATATGGTGGCTAGCTCAGAGATGGGTCGTAAATAATAGGAATAAATATAAACCGATGCAAATCAAGCTTCTATAGCTGTAAAGAACTTGATAGGTACAAGTCATTACCAAATGAATGTTAAATATATTATACTGTTCATTCAAAATACTAGTAAACTATGCTAAATTAAAGGGAACAGTTCACTCAAGCAAAAGAGCTATACATTAATAATGCAGCTATCAATAAATATAATTCTAAAAACAAATAGGATTTAACTAAGAATGTCTCAATGAAAGTCTTTTATTTACTAAATCACACTCTATTAGATTGAAGAGGAAGAGATAAAGGAGTCTTAGCTTCCAACATGTCAATCTAAACTTATTGCGCACCCCAAGTTTTGCTGTTAGAACCGACTACTTCTGTACCTTTAACAAGATCCAAAAGCTTCTGCCCAATGCTGACGTCGTATTTGTCGTTGAGCTTCCAAGTAGGGTTCTTTTCCTAACCTCAAGCTTCTCACAATCCAAAATAATGTGTTAGCAGTCTTCTCCAGCTGATTACATAGTCTATTCCTAGGGTGTTCAGTACTGAGTCCTAAGGTATGCAAGTATTTTTTGAATTGATTATGTCTAGTAATGAGGGAAATGACCTTTATCAGAAGGTCTTTGTTAGCTTCATCAACCAGTTTGTGAACTGGATGTATTAGTGTCTTTAATGAGCCAAATGATTGCCCAGAGAGACTCTGCCACCAATAGCAGTGCTTATCTCTGAACCATTTTCTAATATTTTAGTAGGCAGTTGACTTGCTTATACCACAAGCCAGTTCAGGTCAAAGAAAGTGCTTCTTTGAGCCATTTCTCACTAATTTGTTAGCAAGTTCATTGCCCTTAAAACCGACATGTCCAGGAAACCAGCTGAGACGTACTGAATTACGACTAGCTACAATGGATAAAGTCAACATTTTGCCATACCAGCCTTTGAAGTAAATTCTGGTATACGATATTAGCAAAAGCTAGAGTAGCTTATATTTTGCCGAGAGCTGTTCTGGGAGATGAACTCTACACCCCATAGCCAGATCTGCCCTCTATCAAGGACCCATCTGTGTAACAAACTAGATCACCCTTATTTAATATCACTCACACTATATAGTTTTTTTTTTTTTATTTCTAACTTTTAGAAGTACTTCAACTGTCTAGTTTGTTGGATTTAATACTGCAAAGTTTTATTGACAATTAATTGTACTGTTACACAACTGGTATGATTTTATTTAATCATCATTTATTTTTCAGTGCATGTTGTGGAATCTATCTGAAGGAAAAATCATAATAATAGAACAAGTTTTATGGAAACTGCCAATCACAGATTTAAGTCAAATTCGCATATGTGTTCCTAAATAAAATTGTTTTTCACAACAGCATAATAAATTGCACATTTTTACAACAAACTGTGTGTCTTTTTTATAACCATTCCTGCAATTTTACTGTCAGAGAATAAATTTATTATATCAAACATTACACTGCTTGTTTACTAACATCTGCAATTCAGTATCAATCAGATTTTCACAAGTACTTGCCATGCACTGAGGTACAAAGAAACATGATGTACAATTCTACTACTGTTTATTATTTAAAATCCTAAAATAAATAAAAGGCAGATCAATTATTTACATAACCAAATCAAATATATTTTTATACATTAAAGGCTATGAATTAATACAAATTATACACATATAGAGACTACAAAAATTGGGCAGGGGGTGATAAGTTTAAGTTGAAAAACAAGTTATAAATAGTTCATTATAGTTGGCCTTGGCAGTTAAATTAGAGTTATTTCACAGATGTAATATTGTATACTAGCACTAGGTAACCAACTCAACAGAGAACAAAAGCTTGAATGCTGGTTCAAATTAAATATTCCAATTATTAATATGTATGGGATTAAATTTTGTTGTTGAAAAAGGATAGCCAATTAAATAAGAATCTGGAGATTAAATATTAAAAATTTCTTCAACTTGGTATCACAAAATAAATGTGTCTTTTAGAAAAACATATTAGTTTGTCAGTCTATTGGGGGATATATACGAGAGTTGTTCAATAAAGACTGAGACTGGGCCCGGGATTTCCCCATACTGCTCTGATAAGACATGATGCCAGGTTTTTCCAATACCTTTGGACCCTATTGTTTACCAACAGACATTGAATTGCTTTATCTCTAGCACAAAGCCATCAGTGCTCATTTGAACATCAGCTTGGTAAGTGCCGCCTCCAACGTTTTATCATGTCCAGTTTGCGTGAACAACGATATGCGATTAAGTTTTGTGTTAGACTCAACAAAACTGCGACTAACACTTATGAAGACATAGCAAGCAAGCTTTTGGGGATGACGCAATGTCTCGTGCTTCCTGTTTTCGCTGGTTCAAAGATTTTAAGGAGGGAAGAGAGGACCCAGAGTTGCAGGGAGGAGATGGTGCCCCAGTTACTGCTCTCACTGAGGAAATCATCAATACAGCAGCGGCAATGATCAAACCGACCGACGTCTGACCGTCAGACAGATTGCTGAACTCCTTGACATATCGGTAGGTAGTGCTCACACAATTTTATAAGACAATCTTAACATGTCTAGAGTGTGTGCTCGTTGGATTCCTCGTTTACTCACACCTAAACAAAAACAAAACCGTGTCGATGTTTGCCTTGAGTGGAAGCGGTTCGTTGAAGAAGATAGGGATTGGTGGAAGAGTGTAATCACTGCTGATGAGTCCTGGGTTTATCAGTATGACCCTGCAATGAAAATCCAAAGCACTGAGTGGGTAGAAAAAAAATGAAGGTCGCCCAAAGAAAGCTAGGGCAACCAAATCTGCAAACAAAGCAATGGTCATTACTTTTTTGACTTTAAAGGAATGGTGTTCACTCATTCAGTTCTATTATTCAGAGACTATTACAAACAAGTTTTTGGCTACATTAATGAATGATCACATGTCTCGAAAGCGTCCAGAACTTCGAGGAAACTGGAAACTTCATCACGACAATGCGCGGCCTCACATTGCACACGTGACAGAATATTTGGCCAAACGAAACATTAAGGTCATGCCCCACCCACCTTATAGTCCTGACCTTGTGCCCTGTGACTTTTGTTTGTTTCCTACTGCAAAAAAGGAATTAAAGGGACGTCGTTTTGATTCGGAAACAGGATGCAGTAAAGGCTTTGGAGGTGATCCTGAAGAACATGTCAAAGGATGGCTTCTCTAACGTTTTCCAGGCATGGCAAAGGCGCTGGGACAAGTGCGTTTCACTTAATGGGAAATACTTTGAAGGTGGAAAATTTGATGTAGATCAGAATTAAATAATAAATGTTTTATAGACACAGTCTCAGTCTTTATTGAACAACCCTCGTATATATATATATATATATATGCTAGTTATTAAATCTTTCTATTGGAATTAATACATAAGAAAAGTGGAATATTCTTTGGAGTAAAAAGGAATAATCTCACCACTTTATATATCTTGAGGTTATGACACACAAAAATAATTATCATTGAATGTTTGTGCTGAAAAGATTGAATTATATTGTCCAAAACACATTCAAGAGGAAATTAAAAGAGAGTTCCTCAAAAACGTGGAAACTCAAGAGTACAACTTCTGTCTATAATGGAATTATCCCAGTATTGCCCTCAGGGGCGGGTCTTACTTTCAAGGCCGTACGGGTAGTGGCGACCCCGAGGTACCCTAGCTAATGCTCCAGATCCCTTCTATTCCTTATTCTGGACGGCCCTATGGCTGGCACACTTCTCTATGTGTCAGCCTATCTCTCTTCTTCACTCTCTTTCTATCTGAGGTAAAGTTCCTCAACTCTTCGATCTAGTTTCCCTTTTCATTTCTCCCACTAGGGGCCAAGCCACGGTGGAACAGCGTAGGCCAGGGCTGAAATGGCTGGTGGCAAACCAGTCTATACTATGCGGACTCTGGACACCGGCGACCCTCCAGTTTAAAAGCCAGCTTACCCCAGGCATGCGGGGCTCTGTGCTGGGCGGACCTTCCATTCCCTAGCTTCTCGTGGAACAACATGGAAAGAAAACAAAAACAAAAAACAAAACAAACAACCAACCCTTGAAACAGTTCCTGAAGCTGTTTCTAACCTACCTCTTCCTGCTGAGGTAGCTCCTGAAGCTACCTCGCACATACCACCACCTGGCAACACAACTCAAGAGGTTGTTTATGCCAACATCCCTACCTTCTCCTCAACAAAGTGCCTTAGGAACACAGGAGGTTCCATTTGCACACTGAAGCTCCCATACATGGCAAGGCTTTATCTGAGGAAGGCAGTACAAGCGCTGAGGAAGCAAAATTCCCTTTAGAAGATCAGCTCCTCAACAGCCCCAAGCACTCCATGTCTACAGGTACGCTGGGATGATGCCACAGAGCAAACTCGGCAACCTCAGAATGAAGAGGCCCAATCTCACCACTGCTCAAAGAAGAGAAGCACTAAAGGCTAAACTTCTTGAAAAGGGTGAAGCTTTTGACCCTTCCAAGTGGAGGAGGGGGAAAAAGAAGAAGAAAAAGAATCCAGAACGGCAGGAGGTCTCAACTCCGGGCCCAACTGCGGGTACCAAAGGCGGGGGTGGGGTCGGCCAAACGCCCCAGAGGCACCTTGGTCACCCCGCCCTCCGCTGAGGGACCCGCAAAGAAGGCTAGGAGGGAAACCCAAAAGCCCGAAGCCCACGATCCCGAGGCCTCTGTAGCACACCCAAGGCTACCTACAGAGAGGTCGCAGCGATTAAAAATGGCCATAGCCCTCGAAGGCTACCCGGAAGCGAAGCTTAGTGCAGAGCAAGGAGAAGCCATCGAGGACGCAATTATGGAGAAAATCCAACCCCCTGGAGGATGGTTTCCGTTCCATCGTTTTGCGGGCACCTACCTAGAGAAAGGTGTTTTAATTGGCTTCCTGCATCAAACGAGCACACCAAACGTTGGCTGGAAGAAGTTATCCAAAGAATAAAACCTCTGGGAGATGATATCTCTCTGAGAGTGGGTCTGCGTAAGGACATCTTGAGGTCCACTAGGGGTGTTTTTCGGAGCTCACCGAAGCTTCTGAAGAAGACACCTGAAAAGGTACTTGAGATGTTCAATAAGCAGAACCCCAACCTGAATGTAAACGAGTGGAAAATCCTTCCATCCAAGCCAGACCCGAAAGGTTTACGGATTCGTCTGCTTCCTGGACGAGGTCTGCTACAAGGCTGTGAAGGCTTCCAACTTGTAGAGCCAACTTAGGATCTGGCAGGTCTCAATTGGTCTCCTCGACAGTCAAGGACAATGCCACGAGTTCTACAAATCAACCTCCAGCACAGTAGGGCTGCCTCGGCAGCCTTCTGCCAGTTCTTCCTCCAGGAGGGATTTGATCTGGCACTGATTCAAGAACCATGGCTTCACCAAGGGAGAGTGGCGGGCCTAAATGAAACCAAAGGTAAGTTAATTTACTGTACCTCTCTAAGGAATGTCAGAACCTGCATCCTGTTGAGGAGAGGCTTGGATTTTCTAACCCCTCAACGAATTCTGCTCCAGAGATCTCACTGTGGGCACACACTGACCTGGAAGAATGGAGGTATAGTGCAGAGCACAATTGTAGGCTCCGTATACTTTGCCATATGATGCCAGGGAACTCCCTCCATCAAGAGACCTAGAGCTCCTGGTGGAAGAAGACAAGCCAGACGTCAACAACTTCTTCTAGGTTGTGACGCCAACGCCCATCACTCTGCTGGATGGGGGCAGCACCAACACTAACCCTAGAGGTGAGGCACTTTTACAATTTCTTCTAAGTAGGGACCTATTTATATGTAATAAAGGTAAACCGCCCTACGTTCGCAACACGAATTAGACAAGAAGTTATTGACATAACAATCTGCACACAAGGGAATACTTGGAATGGTTGATAAGTGGCACGTAAGCGAAGAGGCCTCATTATCGGATCACAGGCATATCCTCTTTAACTTGCAAGATGAGGCTGCAGAGGGTCCTCTATCGTAATCCCAGGAGGACTGACTGGTTGGGATATAAGTCTGACCTTCAGTCACAGTTGGGATCGGTAGGCGGAAGGGTGCGATGCTTCACAGACATAGATCAGATAGCTTCTGACCTGCAGAATGCTATAATCAATAGCTTCCATGACAAATTGCCCATTGCGACGGGGGAAGAGTCGAACCAATAGTAAGTGGTGGACTGCAGACCTCGCTCGCAAAAGGGCTAATGTCAGGAAGCTGTACAATCAATGCAAAAAGAGCTGTATCTGGGAGTCCTATCATAGAGCTCTAACAGAATACAGCCTAGCAATTAAAAAAGCAAAACAAAGTTTCCTGGAGGCAGTTTACACAGAAGGTAAATGAGTTTAAGCGCGGCAGCTAGACTGCAACGCTTGCTAGGCCTCAAGTCCAACCGGTCACTTGGGATCTTTAAGGTCCCAGGGAGGTCAACACACTTCCGGGTCTAGTGATAGCCTCAAACTTCTCCTTGAGACTCACTTCCCTGATTGTATCTTTGAGAATGACGACACTGGAACGTCTGGTAATCACGAGGCAGGCTCACGGCCAAGAGCTTGTGTCGTGGTAGCTGGGCCATTGCCAGAAGGATTGTCCACTCTCTCTAAAGCCAAAATGGGCAATTTCTAAATTTTGCCCCTTTCAAAATCTGCAGGAGGGGATGGAATCTTTCCGGCCCTGCTTCAAAACAAGGGCCGGAGAATCTCCTTACCCTTCTATGTGAACTATTCAGGGCGAGCCTAGCCTATGGGTACATACCACAAAGTCTGGCGTCTCAACAGGGTGGTCTTCATCCCTAAAAAAGGGAGAGCGGACTACTCTGTCCCTAAATCTTTTCGTCCCATCAGTTTATCTTCGTTTCTACTGAAAACATTAGAAAGACTGGTGGAGAGGCACCTGAGAAAGGGAGTTCTCTCAGACACTCCCCTTCATCGCAACCAACATGCATACCAGCAAGGCAAAATCCTGTGAATCAGCACTGCACCAATTAGTCAGTAGGATTGAGGATAAGCCTGTCCGCCAAGGTAAATTGGCATTGTGCACCTTCATAGACATTGAAGGAGCTTTCGACAATGCCAAATTCACTGCAATGGTAAGTGGAGCACAGCGACGTGGCCTCTAGCCAGCTCTGTGCCGGTGGCTATAGGGCCATGCTGTGCTCCAGACGGATCAGGGCCGATCTCAATGAAGTAATCGCTTGTGATCGCACCCACAAGGGGATGTCCTCAAGGAGGCATCCTGTCACCTCTACTGTGGAATCTAGTAGTAGATGGTCTACTTGAGGACCTTACTAAACAACGGAATCTATGTCCAAGGATATGCAGACGACATAGTCCTTATGGTACAGGGAAAATACACAAATGTTGTTGTTGATATCATGAATACCAACCTTAACATGTACACAACTGGTGTCAGGGAGAGGGACTGAAAGTAAATCCCTCTAAGACAGTAGTTGTACCATTCACTAGAAAAAAGAACCTAGAGTCTCTTTCTAGGCTGAAACTGCATCCACTCAGCTGGAGTGGTCAAAGACTAGTCAAATATTTAGGACTGACTCTAGACCATAAGCTTAGTGGGAATGATCATCTTAATAATATCCTGCACAAACAAAGCAAAGTGGGCGCTCATGACGTCCAGGAGACTTTGCAGGAATCTCATGGGGCGTAAAACCCCATATAGCACTATGGCTTTACAAAGCAGTTGTAAGGCCTCAAATCACTTATGGTTCATTAGTCTGGTGGACAAAGGTGAATCAGGTAACTTCCAAAGCCAAGCTTGAAAGCTTACAAAGGCTTAGGCACAATCTTTGTAACCGGAGCATTCAGGAGCAGTCCCTCAGCGACCCTCGAGGTGGCTTTAGGACTTCTACCTCTTGATGTTCATATAAAAGCTGAAGCGCGTTAAGTCAGCTTATCGGCTGATGGTTGCTGGCTTGTGGAGGAATGGCGCGTCTAACGCGAGCCATGGCGCCATCACTGAAGCTGTAAACCCAAGCGCTATTCTCGAAATGGTCTCTCCAACACAATGAGAAACGGAGTTCGTATTCAATAAGCCATTCTCTGTTGACTTCTACTCCAGAGAGATGAGTGGAAAATCGCAAGATAACATCCCAACAATAAGAAAGAGCTTTGTCTGGTACACGGGATGGCTCGCTTATTAAGGGTAGAACTGGATATGGAGTGTTTAGTCAATCCCCTAGAACTGCCCTTAGCGGCAGTTTGGGTCGGAACTGCTCCATATTTCAAGCCGAAATCTATGGTATCCTAGCCTGTGCCAACCTAGGCCTCACCAGAAAGGTACCAGGAAAATGAACATCTGTATAATGTCAGACAGTCAGGCAGCTCTTAAAGCTCTCTTGACTCCAACAGCATTTCATCCAAGCTTGTGTGGGAGTGCTTTAACACTCTCTGCAAGCTTGGATCACGCAACTGTGTGCGTCTTGGTTGGGTACCGGGCCACACAGGCAATAGGTGGCAACGAATGCGCCGACAGGCTTGCCAAAAGCGGAGCAAGCATGCCCATACACCGGTCCAGAACCGAGTTGTGGTATAAGCAAGTCAGCCGCTTATCAAAGTATAAACAAATGGTCCAGGAAGACACACCGCTTGCGGTGGCAGAGTCACCAAGGACAAGCACTCGGCAAAAGACTGCTTGCCGATTCTAGCTCCGGATTCACCAGATGGCTGATGGGGCTGGGGAGGGATCGGGGTTTAAGCAAGTGATTGCCTTGATCACTGGACACGGCCACTTCAGGAAACACCTAAACACTCTAGGTTTACGAAATGAGGACTCGGAGTGTAGACTCTGCAATAAGTCTGAAGAGAACTGCAAAAACACATAATACTGGACTGTGAGAGACTGGGAGCAAGGAGAAGGGCTCTTTTCGGTGATAAACAACCAGGCGACGAACCAGATGCTAGTATCGGGGAAAAGCTTCTTAGCCTAATTAAGGGCACGAAGATAGGCTTACCCCTCTAAACATCAAAGGGGCACACAATAAGCTCAGGTTGACGTGTGAGGATCTAGGAATCCACCCCAATATCCCAAAGGAAAAAAAAAAAATCCCAGTATTTGTGACAATGTCCCTAGGAGCGTTAGATGGAAGTAATGTGAGGGTGAGGAACTGCATCTCTCTCTCTCTCACGCAACTTGCTGCAGCAGCGCGCTTTGCCAGCCAACAGAACAAGGGGATGAAGTAGAGTTAGTCTCGTAGAATCGCATTTATTATTTAGTTTTTCTGTATTAATTCGTTGAGAGGGTTCAATGATTAAATTTAACTTTGGCATTTCTGATTTGCTACTGCGTAAGATTCTTAAGGCATTTATAGACTTTGACCTCTTGGCCTTACTGAAAGCTGAGTTTCAATGTTTCTGTAAATCTCTTATGAAATCATTTATCCGAGGGGCGGGGGCTCGAGATTCTTTTTGTGACAATGTGTGCATGTTTATTGAGAAAGCTGATAAGAAAAAAGTTAACGTGCATGTCATGTACGTTATTGGTGGCAGTAACCTTATACCAGGGCAAAGCAGAAGCATCAGTGAGAAGAGCAACATAATCTAAGGTCACATAAACAAATACTAAACGTAAACTTCAATGTTACTGTTGTTAAACAAAACTTTATAGCAAACATGTAAGGGTACTAATTGTATTATGAATAATAACTTAAATTGTTATTTCTATAAAAGATAATATTTGAAAGTGTTTAAACATACAGAACTGTTAATTAAATAATTAAAATAAGAATGTAAATAGTATTAGAATATTATTATAAATGTATGCCGTCCTGGGTTCAGGTGTTTCTAATCCCGTGCTGCGCTGTTACTCTCTTCAGCAACTCCAGCCGCTGCGAGGTCAGATCTTCCCGCACCGTGATGCACGTACCTGACGTACCCTTCAATTTCTTTTTGTTGTTATAAATCGTTCGCCGGTCCTAGAAGCTGATTAGGCGAACGATGATGGGACGGCGTCTTCCTACCGTCGGGGTTGGGCTTGGGCTGACCGCCGACCCGGTGCGACCTGGAAATTGCAGATGCAGACTGGTTCACACCGAGGTTATCCCGACAGAGGTCCACCACGATGCGGTTGGTGTCTTCCCCTGTCTTCTCCACCTCGAAGATGCGAAGGTTCTGGCGTCTCTGGTACAGATAGATTACTCAGACATGAAACGGTTCGCGCATGGAGGGGTGAGGAGTTTGAGAAGTGTGGGCCGGGGTGGGTAAGAGGAGCGGGGCGGCAGGTGCGGCCGGCAGCTACTAGCACTACTGCAGACATTGGGCTGATGCGCGTGTCTAGGCATTGTACTCCCTTAAAATTACACGACTCCAAGATATTGCTGGTTAACAAAATAAAATATTACTATGAATAAATATTTAATGAATAATAAAAACTTATGAATAAATTATTTATGTGTTGTATACACTAGGCTTACCTTAATCATCCACTAAAGGAGTAATCCCAGCCATGCAGTCGTCATCGGTGATTTGTTCTTCGAAACGGCCGGAGCAATCGGCATCGCTTCCTTCGCTATCACTGACACTGCCCTCACTTTCATTGTCTTCCCACAAGCTAGTAATAAATCTCTCCGTGACATCATCGATGATCCTTTCATGACGTAAATATTCTTCTTCCACCTTTTTCACGTGTTCGCAGCGGGTTTTTCATTCATCTTTAGTAATGGAATCAAACTTTTCTTTTGCTATTTCCATAACACTTTTTGTAGAGTATTTAATATTTTTCTTTTTTATATACTCTTTTACCGTGGCCCATATCAATTCTATTGGGTTGAGGTCGGGATGGTATGGGGGTAACCTTACAACATGGTGGCCTGCTTCTTTTAATATATGATCTATTTTAAAATATTTTAAATGATGACTTGTTAATTTTTATTAAGTTGTACAGTTCAGGTTTTAACATAGCTGAGTTGTGAGTAATATTTTTCTCAGTTAACCATTTGATCATATCCTTTTTTAAACTAGACGATGTTGGTGCTGGATTTAACTGTACATTATGGTAGGGCGCGTTATCAATAACTAGAACACTGTTCTTCTTTAGGTTTGGAACAAGTTTGTCTTCTACCCATTTCTTATAATTTTTAAAATTCATATCTTGGTGATAATCACCTGTCTTTTTTCCAGATTCAAACATTACGAAGGCATTAGGGACGAAACCATCTTCACTACCAGCATGGAGAACAATCACCCGTTTCCCTTTACTTATTGGGTTCTTTAAACTTTTGGTTTCACTTTCTGTCCAAATCTTGGAGACCGCAGAAGAGCTGTGAAAATAAGTTTCATCCATATATTACAACATAACTTACAATGTTATGCCCTGCTTCACGAAACTCTTAAATTTTTCTCAAATAATTTAACCTCATATTCCGAATATCTGACTTTTCTACGAGGAGTTTCCGATTATTTTCTGCCCTCTTCCACTTGAAACCTAGGTCCAAAATAATTTTTCTTAAACTAGATACACTCCCTTGATATTGCCCTTAAAATACCCTTTAATGTTGGCCTTTCCTCTTCTGTTACGTGAAACTCGTTTATCACTCTTCTTAGTAAACATTTATTAAAATCATCGTAATCACTCTTTTCCTTTTTTCTTGGTCTTCTTTTATGGGGAGTGGTGAACTTCTTTGTTTCTCCCGGGGAATTTTCACTTTCTTTTAAAACTCTATACACGGTACTTGATGATTTCCCACAAGCATCTGCCACTTTTAGTCTGAGCTGTTTTCCTGACATTCCGGGGTACTGTTTCTGCATATAATTGTAAACGTTGTATATTATTTCACGTGCTTGACTGTGAATAACAGGTTTTTTAATAGTTTTAGAAACCGAAGCACCTGCGTTGTCCATTGTAACAACTGATACGTATGTTTTTAGTCACGCTAGTAGACACTTCACTCGTAGAGCAGATAGAACTGACTGACAGCGCTGCTCGGTGAGCGGGTCGGGCCGCGCATGCGCGCAGCGACATCTGTCCACTGTGCAACCAAGGACCGTTTCACGTCTAAGTAATCTAAGAGTACTGCTCCATGTCATCACAGCGCATCTGAAGCCGGTTGCCCAACTCCTCCAGCCTCGCAGTTTATGTGTCCATCAGCTCCTGCAGCCTTCCCACCTCATCATTAACTGACGACAGCGCGGCCCGCACAGCCTCTTCGACGACACCCTTGAGCTCGTGGGTGATGCGGGCTACAAGTTGGCCAAAAACGTCGCCCGAGGTGTTTTGCGACAAGGTCGGCGATGACAGTCGCGTCAACCCTGGTGGGCTTGTTAGTTACTCTGGGAGCCATTGTTGTTGTTTTGGAGCAGGTCAAGTCAGAGGACGAAAATAAGGAGCGCACGAACTTCTTATCAGTACCACCAGATAATGAAACAAGCTCACCTTTAAACCCGGACCCCAATTGCGGCTGCGACTGAAATATGTCGTCTAAAAACGTATTTTATCCCCACACACCTTGTATATATATTTAAAGGACTTCTGAAAAAGCAACGGATTCTGTGTGCAACGGTAACACTTCCACTAAAAACAATTAGATAAATCCCGGTGAACGCAAGTGAAAAATCGGAGCCGACGTGCACACGTGTTCACTTGTTATCGATCATCTCCTCTATCAACGAATGAGTTCATTCAACCGTTCTTTAACACCAGGACGTCTATATATCTACCAGTGACGCTTTATTTTATGTTTTATCTTTAATTATTCCCCATATTCTCATTGGGAGATATAGTAAATTGTGTGATTTTAGATTTTAAGTTTCAATAATTGCACTATTTGTCGATCTTATTAAACATTATGTAAAGTAATTAGCATTTGATGATTAATGCCATCGATTATATAAGTCTACTGGAGTCGTCAAGTGATTGTGTAGATCAGTAGAGAACATTCTCCAGTCTACTTTGCCATCGGTAAGTCTAGGCAGGCTATGTCGAAACATAGGTTGTAAGAAGAAGGCTACAATAACAGGAAGGTAATCCAAATCAAGTTCACCTAAAACTTGTTAGTGCTGTGAAATTCATATGTTGCGTGATGTTGAGTGTGTCTACAAGGATGTTGTTTTATGTTATAGATGTAGCCTCGAAAAGTGTTTTATAAATATGTATAACACAATATGAATAAACCTTTTAACACTTTTTATATAAGGATGTTGTTTTGTTATACATTATTATCATTAATGACACGCATTAATGAGCTCTGCTTGGGTTGTTGATTCTACACTTCGTATTTACAATTACGATTACCTGGAATAAGAGTTGCAGTACATCCATGAAATATATTCAAAACATATGAATAAACATCGATTGGGCGATTTGCATGCAGAAACAATTTTGTCGGTGTGATCATTTTTTAAATTAAGTCCAATTTCCACAGCTTCATTTGAAAATAAGCTTTAGTAAAATAATACTACGATAACAAATTGGTATTTTTTTAAACAAAAATCGGCAGACCCCCAGATGCAGAAGGAACATTTCCGTCTTCCCTGTACGTAGAGTAGCCGGAAATGTTAAAACGTTCGTTATGTATGAGAAGTTTCAGTGACACAAACAATACATAATATGTAGTATCGGACCTTAAAATATGCAAAAACATTTGTTTAGTTGCAAACCTTCCGAATTCTAATTAAGTATGGTTACATTTTGAAATATTAAGAGATAAGTTTGAGCCATTTTGGAGCACTGAATTAATAACGCTACACAGCACTATTTATTATTGGCATAAGTGTTTGTCTAGATAAAGGTTATGTTACTTCTTCCCCATTGTTTGAAAAGATTAATTCATTATTTTTACCATTTTAGTGTTGCAGGTTTGTCGTCAGTCCTAAGTGAAAGTCCGTTTTTTTATTATTGCTTGATCGTAAGCAGAAAAAGGAGTAAGGCACGTTTGTAAATACCACATTAAGTTTCTTATCTCGTTTGGGAAGTGTGATATTTAACATTTGAATCGCAATAAAAACAGTTAGACTTCTGAGGTCATGTATACAATGAAGATTTACTTTAAGAGACGTACATTTTACTTCCGATGAAAGATTGTTCACGACGTGAAAAAATATACGTGAAATATTTTCAGGCTTACAATGGGTATCAAGAGCGATGTTGTCATCAATTTCAATGTTGGCTATATTGTTATTTATTGCAGCGTAATTATTATAATAGTAAATTATATTTTGTTTAAATAGTTGATCTTGAACGTGTAGATTTTTGTTTAGTTAGAGCGACAAACCCGACGCATTTACTATTAGAATCATTCACGTTTAACATAATCACTGTTCGATGTTAACTGTCAGTACGGTACTAATAATTATCTGTTTACAGTTCGTTGTTTACATTTTACATAATCACATGAAGCTCGAGGTTACGTTCATAACAGTGATGGGTTGTCACAACGATAAACATAAAAAAGTGAACCAAGCCGTTAATACTTAAGTAAGGTGTAATTTTATATAAGTAGTCCTGCACACGAAATAACGAAAAACCATAAAAATTACTTATTAAAATACGTATTTTAATCAAAGGTATTTGAATATATTTGGTCTTTTATAGACAGAACAGACACAACAGTATTTTTACGTTGACAAAATTACTGTTGTCTGTTCTGTCTATAAAAGACCAAATGTTTTCAAATATCTTCCCAACTCGCTACAGGATAGTAAAACTACTAGTACTAAGACTTGTCCGCCCTCCTTTAGATTGGAACAATGTACCGGTAGTTAGTTTCATCACTGTAGGAAAGAAGCCCTCCTTTTAGTCTAAGAATGAAAAGGCAGGTAAATGGCTCGCAAAGCAAATCCCTGTAATATTTTATACTTATGGTTGGAAATATATAAGAGACACAGCTTTTGAAAATATATTATATAGAAATATAGTAATATAATTGATCTTAAAGATCAATACTATATTACTTTTTCAAAGGATGTCATTTTCTATTATATAGAAGACTTAAATTATATCAAAAGAAAATTCCCGTTTTTCAATACATTTTAACATATCTTAACATTAAGAAGTATACTGGTTATATCCGGTCAACTTTTTTGTTGAAGTAAAACGGAAATGATACTACGGCACGGCCTAGCTTCGTGTTACCGTCATCTTTCTTGTTCGCGTTTCATTCGTTGAAGTCGCCCTTTTAATTTTTACTAGATAGTGCTATGGCTGTTGGTAAGAATAAGGGTCTTTCTAAAGGAGGAAAGAAGGGTGTTAAAAAGAAGGTGTAAGTACTCATTAAATTTTGCAGCATTTATTTTAATAATGTTAGTTGACATAGTCGTCATAAATTATAACACGTTTTTCTAACCTTGTTTCCACGTGTTAGGCATGATCATATCCACAGGGATTTGAGTATATTATCCTATATTTATGAAAATATCATCAATCCTAAATGTGAGAGGCCGATTTTGGTCTTTGCAGAGGTTCTATAAATCCTTATAGGCTATATCAAGGCTACTAAGGCTTAATCTTCCTAGGTCGGCATAATAGCACCACCTTTTTGGAGTCAGGATATCAAATTATTGAATAGGCCTAGATGTACAATAATGCATCAAGAATCCGATTCAGTTTTAGTGGACACATTTTTTTGTGTACATATACAGTACTTGTATAAAAGACCAAAAACTCTCCTTTCCAGAGCGTTTTAAGTTAAACTTTTGGTATTCAAGTTATTTATTAATCACAGAGGGTACGGTCCAATAAGCGGACCCGGTTTTTTATATCGAAGAATATAATCATCGATACCTAATATTCGCATATCGAATCATAGACTATCAATCGATATAAAAGTAATAACAATCATATTTATGTTTTAAATTAAAATGTGAATTTAATGATAACAAATAATAAATGAACATAACCAAAATCAGGGAAACTCATAACTTTAACTAAATGAAACAGAACGAAAACGTTTTTACTAAAGTTGTGTCCACCATTACCTTCTTTTTTTGCATCTGAAGACAACCATGTTAGCTCCTCTGACAGTTACATTTGTTACCTTTCCACAAATATCACATAATGGATTCTTAGGTACTAACCCAACATCCTGAAGCCATAAAAAACATATTTTATCGTCTTTTAAAGCAATTTCGTGAAGCTTCCTAAGATTGACGGCCATTTTAATACACAATGTTACGTGAAATTTAAAATATTACCTTGTATTATTTGAAAGTGTTTACAGCTGTTCATATAGATTATTTAAGTTGTTAAAAATAATTCATCAGTCTTGATTGATTATATCGATGGTTATGATTAAGTCATATCGTTTGCCAATTTCAATATAAAAAACCGGGTCCGCTTATTGGACCGTACCCATCACAGATTTTAGTACAGTATTTTAGTTTTGTCCAGCCTAGATGTACTTTACACTTAAAATATGCTTAGGCTACTGTATTTTTTTCTGTCAGTTAACCCTTCAGTTGGCATAAAGAGAATTTTCATCGCCAAAGGTCTGAATTGGCAATGATTAATATTTGTCACCAAGTAGACATGTACAGTTATCCTTTTTATATTTTAGGTAAAGGTCATATAAATGATTTTTATTTTGTATACCCTGACTGAGCATTAACTATCGTAAAAATTTATTGTTCTTATTTTGATTATTTTTTACAATATCACATGTCGTTTTCAACGGACAGCTGATATGAACTTAATGTACTTTGTGAAACGGTAAACAAGTGCTGGGTTTTTTTGTTTGGAGTTATGAATTCATAGTATTTCTGGATAAATGCATTTTATAGTATTTTAATTGTTGTTATTACTGTGGTTTAGCTTTCTTAAGTTGGAGTTTGGGTACAATAAGCGGACCCGGTTTTTTATATCGAAGAATGTAATCGTCGATACCTAATATTCTTCGGCACAAGAATTGGCACAAAATTTATAATAAGTTTTGATGTAAAAGTTATTGCTAAGCTGTTACACAGCAGAATATTTACAAAAATAATTGTAAAAAAATCTTAACTTGTTTTGTTGAACAATTATTATTTACATGGAAATTAACAACAACTTAGCCTATTGTTATTATTATATTCCCCAAATATATGTGAATAAATGACATAATGTTTTGATATTTGGACTGAGTTATGAAATGGGATACATTATAAAAAAACATCTGTGTGGCAGTTGAAATAAAGCTGCCAGTACAGTGACACCATTGCTAGTTGTAGGATTGAACATATAAAGCTTTTATTAATTCATTAATGAATAGTTTCATTTATTCACTCCATTTTCGTAAACGTGAATTATATTCAATTGCAAATAACTTTCCATTAGCTATTTGTCGTTTTACCTCATTTTGAAAATACAGACATCCGGACAGGATCGGATCCGAATTGATCCAGATTATTGACGCTCTACTGTACATAGTCGATCAGCAACAAAAACGTTCTGATTATACTTACAATGACTTATTGCAGCTCTATTTAACCCTTTTACGACCGGACCATATAATGGATGTTGCCCAATACTGTAATACCTGCTGTGTAGACTTGCTCTGAAAACTGCTTAGTTGTCAGTCATGCTGTTTTGAAGTAAACCACTTCAAAGAAAGATCATAAAAAATGTATTTGTTGGCCTATGATTATGTATTTGTTGTCAAAATGTACATTTTAAATCAGCCTAACTAGGTAAAACTCCAAATTGTCTTATGTGACCCTCCTATTTTGCATTTATGAAATATGAAATAAAAAGATTATTTATTTTTTAAGTTTACTGTGTTTTACAGAAAAAAAAACCAAAGAGTTTAACCGTGGGAAACCAGTTTATTTTACAGAGAATATTGTTTTCTACATGTGTACCAAATTTTAACTTATTTGAAATACAAATAATAAAATATGAAATTTATTATGTTGCTACGAAAGCAATAAAAAAGTTGTTATTCGGTAATATCAGTACAGCATCGTAAATCTAAAATTAATTGGAGTTATACAAATTCTTACCTTAATTTACAATATAGTGCAGATCAAAATAGAAGTCAATAAAATGTACTGTTTACAGTGGCATAAGTAAAAAAATATATACACTATGTACAAACACTTTTCATTCGGATCACTATTTACACACGTTTGCCAAAGCAAAGAGAATGGCAGCCCTCTTTGCACCATCTGCAAACCAATTTGGTTTTTTTTTCATGATTGCTTGTAGTTTTGACCTACTTTTACAGTGCATACCCAACAAGTTTTTACACAACTGCCAGGCAATCTTTCATGGCCCTTCAACCCATCACCACCTCTGGAGCAAAGGCAGCTCTTAAAGCTCTTGACTCCAACAGCATTTCATCCAAGCTTGTGTGGGAGTGCTTTAACACTCTCTGCAAGCTTGGATCACGCAACTGTGTGCGTCTTGGTTGGGTACCGGGCCACACAGGCATAGGTGGCAACGAATGCGCCGACAGGCTTGCCAAAAGCGGAGCAAGCATGCCATACACCGGTCCAGAACCGAGTTGTGGTATAAGCAAGTCAGCCGCTTATCAAAGTATAAACAAATGGTCCAGGAAGACACACCGCTTGCGGTGGCAGAGTCACCAAGGACAAGCACTCGGCAGAAGACTGCTTGCCGATTCTAGCTCCGGATTCACCAGATGGCTGATGGGGCTGGGGAGGGATCGGGTTAAGCAAGTGATTGCCTTGATCACTGGACACGGCCACTTCAGGAAACACCTAAACACTCTAGGTTTACAAAATGAGGACTCGGAGTGTAGACTCTGCAATAAGTCTGAAGAGACTGCAAAACACATAATACTGGACTGTGAGAGACTGGGAGCAAGGAGAAGGGCTCTTTTCGGTGATAAACAACCAGGCGACGAACCAGATGCTAGTATCGGGGAAAAGCTTCTTAGCCTAATTAAAGGCACGAAGATAGGCTTACCCCTCTAACATCAAAGGGGCACACAATAAGCTCAGGTTGACGTGAGGATCTAGGAATCCACCCCAATATCCCAAAGGAAAAAAAAAAAAAAAAAAAAAGCTGTTCTTCAGCAAACCATTCTTCAGTTATGGTCTCAATAATGCTGACTATAAATTTGTATCTAGAAATTGGTTTGATTTGATTACTCAGGGAGTTCTCTTTATATATTATATAAGCATTCAAGACCATTCTAGCAAATAAATTAGAGGCGAACTTCTATGTACAAAATTAAAACCATGATTTTCTGTAATTGAGTCCCAATTATCTATGTTTTGACCTATATTTCCATCATCGTCAGAACTATTACCATTTTCCAAATTGTCATCTGAAGAGTCACTCATGACTTGCCTATTGAAAGGTCTAGTTTGGCTAAGCCTAGAGGGCTTTGCTTGTTGTTGCTCTTTAGCTTTTTTTGGTGGTCTTCGCAAATAGTCATCGCTGTCTGATGAATCAAGTAAATTGTTAGTATTAGACCTACCTCTATTCAAAACAAATGTACCAGATGTTGAAGGTAGTGGAATAGAGTTATAAATGGGATCTGCGTCCGAGTCGTCATCAAATGGAATTGAAGAATCAGGCGAATCTAGCTCCCTATCTATTTCCCTATCAAGTTCACTTGTTCTCAAGTTCTCACATGACATTGTAATCACAATTCACTCAAAAATTATTAGTACGAAAGCATACATTACTACCTCGAAAACATAAAGCAAACGGACATTACACATTGTAATTACATTATTTTATGCAAGAAACTGTTCTGATTGTAAATGTTTTAGTAAATAGCTGCTTAAAAACTGTTGTGCATAAAATAGCAATTTTCTTATACATGGATGTTCACAAATTAATTGATTAACTATAAAATTCCGAAAAGCTAATCACTAGAGCTCTGAGAACTAAAAGTATTACAAACTCACCTAACCATATCATTCTACGTAGCAGGGCAATGACTGCTTCTGTAGAAGTACAATGAGAATTTAAATTCAAATACGTTTTTTTCTGTCTATAATGAACAAAATAATAAGTACAATACTTTAAAGTGCTCTCACAATACTTAACTTTGCATTGCAAATGCAGAAAAAATTCTTCACTAGCACGACAAAGTAGAATAACATTGAATATTACTCTAAATCGCCAAGCAACCAAATATAAACCAATCAGAAAAAGCAATATTGAGATGCCCAAAGAAGTTGTGTAGTATCGAACAGAACTGAAATAACAAAGGGAAAACTATGAATAAACTTTCTATGGGAGCCGAAATTGTGACCAAAATGATGAAAAACAGAACAATGTATTGCCTTTTAACTTGGTACTGGTATGAGTACATTATTACAGGCTGCCTGCTGGTAAAATAACCAAATCATTATTAAATGTACTTGTTTTGCCTTGTGAACTACTAGCAGTGATGAAAAAATATCCCTCTTATTATATTTCTTCCTTCATTTGTTTTTCAGAAGTTTTAAGTTCACCTATGAATTACTCCAGGTGCAATAATATCTATTTAAATGATAAACAAGTTTAATGCTTCTTACATCTTGCCATGTCCAGATTATATCAGACTGAGATTAGTGCATGCATTGGTGTATATTGTGTGGTTCAAGTGTGGCAGATCGTGAGTTCGCTCATATGAAATGAACTTATTTTGTAAGGAATGATCACTGTGATCAGCCTCAGTGCTGTTTTTGTTTGTGTGAACCAAAACACCTAAACACCGTAATAAACAATTTTAACACTACATTCCTTCTTAACTCTAAATACTTTCCAATACAACCTTCATATTTAAGTAATTTGCATAATATTAACATTGTCGTAAATCTGTTTTTTCTTAACTTTTAAAAATTCATAACTTTGCTCAGAGTCAAATATCAAAGTTCAAATTTATATGTTACTTTAGTACCATATATATATATATATATACTTAAATATATATACCGGACATGCAATTTAACTGCACACGGCTTGTGCATTGCATTTGAGAAAAAATATACCTTGATTTTTATTCATTAAAAAGACTCATGTCAAACTCAGCAGAAACACTTAACAGGTTGACTGCCACACTGATATTGTGTCCCAAAGCTTGACTGCCATGAGTATCAATTTTGATACTCATCTGTTTAGTTTCACAGGCCTTGAGTATCATATGTGATACTCACAGGTCTAAACATATGTTAGTATCTAAATGTAAAAAAATGTGTTATTTATTAGTAATTTTAATATATTATTAAACATATTTATTATTAACTATTACATATACTATTCCTTAACATTAGCCACTATTTTTTTTGCTGTATTGGCTTTGTTTACAACACATGTTTTGGTATCACTGCAGATTGTTTGGTCAGGTTTATTTGAGGTTATAATAGTAATTAAAGTTTCATTACTGTTGTGGTGTGTATTGATTAACCATGGCTAATAAACTTGACGATGAATATATTTTAAACATTTTAAATAAAAATTTAAAGACTAATAATTGTTCTTTAGACTATGACAGTGACAACAAAGATTACTTTTAGTGATGAATGACAAATTCAAAAGAGCTTTGATACCTACTGAAAAAGTTTGTGTGGACGAATCAATGGCCCCTTTCCTTGGTCGCTTGATATTTAAACAGTATTTGAAAAATAAAAGCCATAAATATGGCATTAAAATTTTTAAACTGTGTTCTGAAGGTAGCTGTTGCTTGACATACAAAATATATGCTGGGAAGGAAGATCAGAGAGTAAAGTCTAGCTGCTAAAGTTGTTCTTGAGGTTGTAGAACCATATCTTGACTTTGGAAGAACGGTATACACCGACAACTGGTATACCAGCGTACCATTGACTGAAGAGCTAGGTAAAAGAAGCACGCACTTAGTAGGCACCCTAAACAAAGCAAGAAAAGACAATCCGAAGGATATTGTAAAGGCCAACCTAAAAAAGGACAGGTAATAGCTCTGAAAAATGAAAGTAACATAACTGTACTCAAGTGGAAAGATAAGTGGGATGTGCTCATGCTATCAACAAAGCACGGCGATAAAATGGCAGAAGTTTCAGGTAAAGGAGGTAAAAAGACGATGAAACCAGACCCTACTATGGACTACAATACAGCTCAAAGATCGGCTAAACAAGTTTTTTTCAAAGTGTGCAGTGTGTGATGTATACTTTTGTAAAGACTGTTTTTTCTTAGTTCACAAAGTAAAAATATAAAGCTAAAAACAGTTGATTAAGTTTTATACCAACAAATTGTGTTTGTGTTTCCTTTTATTTTACTGATTCTTTGTTTTATTTAGCCACTAAAAGCTAACAACTTAAAGTTATAACACCTAAAATTTGTGTTTTCTTACCCTCAATTTTTTCAGTTACAAAAAGTTACAAGCTGAGGCCATGAGTATCAAAATGATACTCACGATAATTTAAACAATTTTACTTCAAAATGATTGTAGGTAACACTTATTTATATTAAAATAGTATTTACAGGTAGAATTATTTTTTTGAAGAAAAAACATTTTGTGGCCCCACGGGATGGAACCTGAAAATCTGCTTGGCAGTCAGGCCTTGGGCGCTGAGTATCATATATGATACTCATGGCAGTCAACCTGTAAAGGTGTTTTTGTGCAAATGTTTAGCTTAACACGTTCACTCCCAAGGGGCACATATAAGAACCGGGAAAATTGAACCCGATGACCACATTATATACAAAAGATTTAACCAGTGTACTAGCTACCTAAGTATGACTAGGGTCAGACAAAAATTAAAGATTTCAAAAATTTGATATTTCTATACACAAATAATGAGTTGTTATATTAATTCAAATGGAAGTAATTTATTTTAATGTTGAGTTTCTTTGTGGCACATATTATATGTGCTGCTCGGTCCATGGCAATTAAAAATGTGTTTATTACTCTAGACCAACTAAGGCACATATGTGCCACATTAAGATCTGATTTTTTTCTTTGAAATTACAAGATAGCCTATAAGAATGAAAAACCAACATTATACAAGTTATCTTTTATTTGTTACAGAAAAACATTCTGGCTAAGTGTTGAAAACTATGTTCTAATGTCACATGCTGCCATCACTTTAACTGTATTTATGTTTCAAAACACTATATAAATAAATCTTTAAAAAATCTTTAAAATTAATGTTAGTTTTCCTTTCAAAAGAATAGTCCAAATGAATCAGCTACATTGAAAACTTAAACAACATGTGTACCAACTTTGAGCATTCAAACTCAAAATGCTTTATTGTTGTCGACAATGTAAATTGCATAACTATCGTCAGTACATATAAAATTCCATCAATCTAAAAGTTTTTATCAAATAAAAAACCATCTAAGCTGTAGTATTCTTTTATAACTAGAACTTTTATTACATGTAAATACTAGAAACAAAGTGCCACACATCTCCACAGTGTACATAGTTTAAAGCTTCATTATGTATACACCATTATGAAAATAAGTCTAAGTTAAGTATAGTCAGCAGTACATATTTGGGCCGTTGGTCTATTTCAATACACTAACCAGCACTTATACAATATGTGCCGCTGATCTGTACTTAACAATTTTTGTGTCATTTGCAATAAATTGGGTTTATGGATGCTTCTAGGGTTAAGTAATTATAGGAGTGGTAGTAAAATAAATCATTGAAGGCCACGACATGATTATACAATACCATATTTGTTTTACTTGTCAAACATGTATTTTATGAGTTGTATTTAGATTTTATTGGTATTATACAAATAACTTTTTTGTATTTTACTGAATACTTGTTCAAAATATTTAAAATAAGTCTTTAACAATCACAAATTGTCAAAGTAGTAAATGCTTGGAATTCTCTTATTCTATCAAGAAATATGTCTGTTAAAAACAGTATGAATATGGGTGATAATGGCTATCCTGTTTCATATATTTTTATTATGTTATAATCTATAGATAAGGTGTTAGTGCTGGTTAAATTTTGATTTCTACATTGAACGATGTTGAATGATTGACATTTATTTCCAGTGTTGACCCCTTTACAAGGAAGGATTGGTATGATGTCAAAGCACCATCTATGTTTGCGACCAGACAAATTGGCAAAACTCTGGTCAATCGTACTCAAGGAACAAGTAAGTATTAAAAAATAAAATTCATTGTACCCTCTGAAATAATGCATAATACTATGTGTAAAATTGTGTGAGTGTGTGTATGTATTATATATAAACGAGGCGTATTCGGAAAGTATATCTACTGCGTTGCAGCGCTGTAGTTGGCATTCCGAACATGCATATGAAGTCTTCCTTGGTTGCTCTACGTTATGTTTTCCGATTGTAGTAAACATTTATAATTTTGAAGACAATTATTGATTCCACCGACTGTGAGATTCATTCTGAAATTTGATTTTTGAGAAATCTGAAAACAGCAGAAATCAAATTAAAAATATTTATGGTGACGAGGTGAATAAGTGAAGGAATGGTGAAAAATTTGGTTAGAATAGTCAATGAAGGTCGAACTAATGTTCACGATGAGGCTCGGTGGTCATTCTTGTGTTGTGAACGGTGATGATCTAGTGGGGAAAGTTTATGGAAAAATCCGTGAAGACAGATGGTTCACAATGGCGACACTTAAAAATTAATCTCAGCAAATTTCACTAGCTGTTTGGTACAAGATTGTTACAGATCACCTTCACCTAGGTTATTGTAAACTGTGTTCCTGATGGCTTCCAAAACTGTTGACTGATGTTCACAAAACCATGTGATTGACAATACGTTGACATTTCTCATATGGTACAGTGAAGAGAAAGAGGTCAGAATCCAAACGACAATCAATGGAATGGAGGCAATCTTACGTTTTAAACAAAAGTTTAAAACAATAATGCCAGTACACAAAAAATCTTGTGCATTGAGTTTTGGGATAAGAAAGGAGTTTTGCTTAGACTACTGAATTTCTTCCCAGAGTTAAAAATATTAAAGCGGCACAATATATGAGACATTTCTAGAAAAATACGGTGTGCAATTTAAAACATAAGTGCTTTGGATCTGAGATGAGTTGAAAAATGCTGTGAAATCATGGCTATCATCATAGGCAGGAAGTTTCTGCGCATAAGGAATTAAAATATACTTTAAGTATACTCTTTCAAGTTTAAATTAAAATTTACTTAAAAAACTTTTACTAGGTTTTTCAAATACTACTTACATTCCAAATACGCTTTGTATGTATTTTTATGTATAAAATAGAGAATTCAACTTTTACTTTTTGTACTGTTTATAATGTATGGTTTAGAGAGAGCAGAAACAAATAGATTTATTTAATAACACATTAAATATTATTTCACAACAATCTGTCCATGGAGGTAGAAAATACAAACTATAATTATCTCAATATAGAATAATCAGGATTAAAGAAAAGGTATGATGGATTTAAACATCAAAAAGACAAAATATGCAAATATTTGTAACTGAGTGTTTATCAGAGAATACTAAAACTCAAACTAACAATTAATTATTAGAGTTGGTATTTTAGCCTAAAATATAATTTCTTAAAAAGTTATTGCTAAATAATTTTCTTATAAATATGCAATTAATGAAAAAAAAAAAATTACAAGTTTAAAAATAGAAATTATTTCATAATTATTGTCTGCTTACTTTCCAGAAATTGCTTCTGAAGGTCTAAAATACAGAGTTTTTGAAGTATCTTTGGCTGATCTTCAAAGTGATACTGATGCTGAACGTTCCTTCCGCAAATTCCGTTTGATTGCTGAAGATGTTCAAGGGCGCAATGTATTGACTAATTTTCATGGCATGGACTTGACAACAGACAAACTGAGAAGCATGGTGAAGAAATGGCAGGTATAAAATTAATTTATTATTTTTGTAATATAGCTTGTACTATAAACTGTTTGTTCCAATATTGCATAAATACACATTTGAATTTAAGATGAAAGTCATTGTAGGTTTATAAGTAAATTTGTTTTGAAAATTTAATTAATTATTTAAAAGTTGTTAACGTACTCTACATTAAACTTTTATTTTTTACTACGGTTGGTTTAACCTTTTGAGTGCCACGAAACGATTAGATTAACGTTACCATTATATGCAAGAAATGCTAAGAGCCTATCTTATTGTCATATCTGATGTATGCAAAAATACTGAGTATTTTCTTATTTCTCCATCGTTAATCTCATCAACATCACTTTTATTTATAATTATTTATCAGAGATTTTGTTATATTTTAATTTTTATGATAACGTGTTAAAGGTAAAAAAACTGCTTTTTACCTGTCACACTAAATTTTATTTATTTAGTAAGCAGACCATGAAAGTCAACTTATTCATCTGTCAGTTATTCTAACACATGTTAATACAAGTATATGTGTATACATTTATAAGTTTTAATAATTAATAATAAATTACATGAAATGAATGTGGATGTTTCTTTATTATCAGCGAATTTGTGATGTGATTAAGAAATATCCTGTGATTTGTGAGTGGGTATTGTTTTTGTTAGTCATAAAACTTATACTGTCTTGATTGTACATTTTTTCTATTGTAACCTGTTTTTTCGTTGTAATATATATTAATAGTCCCATTATTTTACATTTTTTTTCAGCCTTTTTTGTAGTATTTGCAGTTGTAAATTAATATAAACTCTTCCCTTCTTAACATGTACAACATTATACATTGTACAAAACTAGATACAATTTAGAATGTGTTGGCTATTACAGAATTTAAATTATATTACAGTATGTAGTTAATCATTGCCTGGTGCTATCGCATCACTTATAGAAAAAAATATTACGTTTGGGTCAAGGGAGCGATTTCCCCCCCCCCCTTCTACTATGAACTATTTTTTGCATAACCGTATATTTTTACATTACGTTAAAAGTATAACGAGAAATTTTTGCGCAAAAAATTAATTTCCCTTGAAAATTAGGCAATTGTGGCCTGATGTACACTGTCATGAACGTGTTAATATACACAATTTCTAAATACCCCAAAATGATCTCCAACTAAGTTTCAACTGCCCATTGGGAGGTTATAAGTTTAAAGTTTAAAAACATCCCAAATTAATTTAACCATATAAATCATTTAAGATATATTATGTGGTTTTGATGTTGGCACTAAGAGTGCCACCATTCAAAACCTTGGAACAGTTTTACTCCTTAAACGTGGGCTACCTAAGCCTAAGGGGGAAAATCGGAAATAAGCTGGGAATCTCCCTTTAGAATCATAGTACTGTATGGTACCAGTGTCTACTTATTCTACAGATCGCTAATGAACCGCACTTAACCCTCCGGCTGGCGCGCATTTGAGCCTTGACTGGCACCCTGTTTTGAAGCTTTGTGCAGAGTTTTTAATTTTTTTATCCTGTACAATTAATTATTGGAAAAAACACAAAAGTGTTATACATCAAATTACTCTGCAGAATATGTTGTACAATATAAACATAATTATAATTTGACTTGCCTAAATAATGGTGGATGTTTGATGGTCAGAACTCAAAACTTTTTTTTCAAAAAAACACTTTTTTATATTAAGCCATTAAAAAAAACTCAAAATTAATTTTATTTAAAAATCTAAAATATGCATAATGTTCACTTACTTATGCACAAAAAGAAAATACATAGTTATAAACACTTTTATTTATAAATGAAATTAGAATTTTAAAAAACAAGACTATATACAAGCACTAACAGTTGCCGAGTCGCGTCACGCGGAAGTAGTCGGGAGCTTTTAGCGGCCAGTAAAATAACAAATATTCATATATATAAAAGTGAATACATTATTAGAAGGCTTGGGATCTTGTGATTAAAGTGATATAACTTTTATGCGATTCGAGCGGTAATTATCGGAACTATGACGTAATTAGTAGACGATGTTTAATGAGTCGTATATTACGACTCTGCCAGTTCACGGCGGGAAAAAATGAGTCGTAATTTACGACGTTGCCAGCCGGAGGGTTAAGGTAACTTAAGTAGCAGATCACTTTCTGTGGCATTTCATATATTGGTCGGCAATGTGATATATTCAGAGCCACGATACTTTTGCGGAAGTGTAACAGGGGCTGCTACCGACGATTAAAAGCATGGATTATTCGTGAATTTCAAACTCTAAATCTACTATTTCTATCATATTTAGAAAATTTAATGTATGATTTTTTGTATAAAATATATGTCCATTTCCCTGATCCTGTAGTCATTGACTTTTTTCCTCAAAAGTGTAAATGAAGTTAAAAATAAAGTTCAGAAATGTTTCTTTAGTTTTCATTTGTTTGTTTTACCAAACCGACCTTGTGTATCAGCTAAATCGTAGTCCTGTAGCGGAAGTTTGTGTAACTCATACCTTTGGCACGCTATGCTAGACTGCATACTGATCCATGTAAGTGCTGTGTAGATTATTGTTTGTTCTCTTTATTTTTCTGAATTGTAAAGCCTATGTATTATAAACTTGCATTTTCTAGACATCACATAAAGGAAAGCTATTAGGTTAAGTCAACACCGAGATATTAACAAAGGGGCTAAATATAGGTGGTGGTGATAAATTGTCACCGAATTTCTTGCATACATATTGCTAGCAACAAAATTTTTTTGTTACCGCAGTTTCGAGGCATTTCCTGCAAACAGCTGTTAACGATAAACCGTCTCCAGGGTTAAATACAGTAGTTAATGTTTGGTCTGAAAATGTATTAGAGAATCAGAAAATTTCAACTGAGAAAATTTGGTAAAACCGGGAATTAGACTAAAGGTTATAAGTGGCCACCCTGAAAAGTTACATAATGTTTTCAATAATTTAGGTATGATAATGAATTAGAAATCTGTATAATGTCAGTAATTAATTCATTAATTTAGGACATTGGTAAAAATCTGTAATACCTTATCGATTTACTTTACATTTAATGAGACAATAAATTATGTATAGAGTAAGAAGCTGTCACTACATGATATAGATTAGACCTCAGCCACATGAAATCTTGTTTTATTTATGTGGTATCAATCACTGACCAGTTTTAATGATATTTACACATTCTTTGTTACAGACTTTAATTGAGGCAAACGTTGATGTAAAAACAACTGATGGGTATCTTCTACGTGTATTCTGCATTGGATTTACTAACAAGGATCAGATGTCACAGAGAAAAACCTGCTACGCACAACACACACAGGTAAATATTGTATAACCAAAGAGATTTTATTTGGCTGTGTATACTGACAGCAACAGGATCGTATTCAGGATCTTTACGTTCTTAGGCTGAACTTTAGTAGAGATTCGGACTGAGGTGTGTAGAATACCTTACATGGGTCCTAGGTCCTAGAGTTAATATCTTTTGTATTTTATGGTTAAATGTAAAGATAAATTGTTTGTGTATATTTTTATGGTCTTTTTACATTTAAAATATTTTTGCAGTGGTACAGAGTAAAGAATTATTAACATTTAAAATCGTAAAACTATTTATACTGATGATTTTAAAGTACATAATACACTATTGATGCTTTTAATGCTGATATATGTATTTTATTTAAGTATACAAACATTTTATATTCCAAGTTTCTTGTTCATGACTTTGTATGTTTAATTTCTGGTTGAGATGGAATGTTCTTTTAAAGTATTATTTGATATTGGATGCTTTCTTTCTATATTTTCTTCTGTCCAGTTTTTGGATGATATAACGACAAATGTTTAAAATCCATCTGTAAAAAACAAAGTCAGATTTCAAACATTGCACTAACCAAACGGAAGGTGAAATAGAACTAAACTTAACAGTCACACTGTAAAAATAATTATAATATAAATTTTAGCCAAGTATGTAAAATTATTAGTTTGTACTACAAGTGACAGTGTCTGTGGATGAGTTTCTTCTTAGGCTTCAGATTAACCTGTTGAGTCCCGGGTTATGGCAGCACAGGGGCATCTGCTGGCCCGGGTTTTTTCTGGCACTTGGTTACTACTTTGCATTATAGTTATTTTTTGCATCTGCATAATCATATACTCATAAGTTTTATTTTTATGTTTATTTATTTCATATTATTGATATTTCTAAATTCAAATATACATATTTAAATTTATATATATATATATATTTTGATTCCAAGTGTAAGTTTATTTTTTATAAATCAATAAGACTAGGATAAACAATACTAATTCCATTGGAAACAACGACAAGAAAAAATCTAGGTTTGTAGATTCCTTACTTATTCCAGAATCAGCATTTATTCCAGATTTTGAGCTGTCAAATGGAAATATGTGCGGAATAAAGTTGGTATCATTCACCCAGGGATAGGTAATTGGAGGTAGCTTTCTACGTTTGGGGTTAGGCCTACATTCAGTTCCTTCATTACCAGTAAAGTCATTTCTGGGATTATAATTTTGAACTACCTCGTTTATTACCAAGTCAACACTATCCAAAGTAGGCTTATTTGGACGACTATTAGAATAAACAGTATCACCTGATGGTCCTGGTACTGGTTCATCGAGATAACCTAAATCGTGGTTGAAGTCTGCATCACGAACTAGTTCACTAAAAATAAAATCACCACTTCTTACACGACTGAAAATATCCACATCACTTTCGTCGTCACTATCAGATAGTTCACTAAACTCACTGCCCAATAATTCATTAATATCTTGATCAAACAACTCATGCTTACGCGAAGCCATAATTATTGTGTACAAACAACAGCAACCGGCTGAAACGCCTCGACGTTTAGAGTAAAAACAGGCTGCCAAGTATCGTAGCGCGAAACAAAATATACCTCACGAGAAAGCCAGTGTTCTCCCGAGTAACCCGGTATATTGAACGTCATTTAATTTAGCGAATTGAGTTGAAGAAAACGCAAAAATAAAACGCTCTGCGCGCGGCCGCAACAGTACGGCAACGGGCCATGACTGCACACTTGCCTCAGTCGCAACTGTGCGGCTACGGGATCCAACAGGTTAATGATTATGAGGTATCATCTCGATGTACTGTCTTCTAACATAAGACATTCTATATTTCTCTTTTCATTTTACAGATTGTTCAACTCTTTAACTGGTCAGGAACTCATTTTGAGTTCCTCCAGGTCCACTTTGCAGTGGCTAGTGACTCGTATCTAGTTGCTGTGGTGTATTTAATACTAACTGTCAACATCAGGTTTTCTGAACATAGCAAACCGCGCATAAACTACCAGTGTCCATTTGACTTTATAAAAGTCTTCCATAAGATCCATTGTGTTAACCCTTAAAGCGCTAATCTAAATTACTGTCAAACGCTAAGACATAAAAAATATATTTTTTTAAATTTCCCAATGCTAATTTTTGTTTCATATACCTTGATATTACCTTAATAAGAAAAAATAATAAACATGTAATATTACATACTTTTGAGAATTTTATATGCACGAAAATATTTGAAATTTTGAATAAACTGCATTGCAGGATAATGTACATAGCAAGACTATTTGGCAGATTACATTACATTTATACAGGTTATTTATAATGAGTAAATTGTAACTGAAGTTCCTGTATAATTAGTACATAAAATAAATAAGTTCAGTATAAGATTTTGAAATGTAATAATGTGAAATTCAACACAAACTTATTTATATGATAGCCTACAAGGGAAATGAAACAAATATTGTACTTATAAACCTTATTTATTTAGAATAAATAAACTGGACTTGTATGGTGAAACTGGTATAAAATACAAAACAAATAATTGAAAAAAAATATTACACATTATATACCAAAAATGCGCTCATTTGTCAAAACTTGGATCATCTGGATTAGCCATTATAACAAAAAATTATACTAAATGTTAGTAAAACCAATTTTATAAGAATTGTATAAGATAATTGTATAAGAATTACAACGGACTGATTCAAAACACTTTGTTTAACAATATAACCAACACACACGTAGTTAAACAGCTGAATGAAACGAACGCGTCTGTAGGCGTATGCCGCGTCACAGGCCATACAAAAAATGGCGGCGATTGCTTTCAACCCGAGTAGATACCGTTACAAAGTCCACCAACGGTGACAAAGCATTTTGTCTAGTCCCGACAGTCGAAAGGAACATCGATCTGCTCTCTTACAGAAGTTTTAACAACTAATTCTTCGCCATTTCATAAGTAAAGCTTTTGCGTTTGTAGACGTAATCCGCGTTTAAAGCATCGGCAGTTCCGCGTCTTTAGGCGTTAGCCGCATTGGAAGGGTTAATATTTTAACAAATCATGCTGTTATTTTTTTATTTTTCCTCTTATCACTACCGTAGCTAAATGGCTAATTTTTTCTGTCTATAATTATATGGCATTTTTTGTTTGAAATGATGAATACTATCAGCTATAGAAGTTTGCGACACCCTTGTATATATAAACAATAGGAGATCACACTAAGTGCTGTGCTCTTTACTTTTGCTAACTATTTGAAATTCTGACTTATTAAAATGTTAATAATTTTAAATAAATTGTACCTTATTAGTGTTCTGTATATTTATTAAGTGCATTTTTAGTTTATAAATTCCATAGACCAAATTGTTTTTCAAGAAAATCATTTTACATAACAAGATGGGAAAGAAAAGTTGGAAGTTTTCAAGTGGCATAACTCCCAAGGATTAAGAATGTCAAAGCTATTCATAAAACTGCTACAGGAAGGTAGCAAAGTAACTTTGACTTTACAAAAACAAAGCCATGGACCTCTCCGGAAACAGCTTAGGAGACTAGGATTGATTGAGTCTGTAGATCCTGCAATTAGGAGTTTGCAGACCATCTCTGGTTGGACTGTCCAGCCATCTCACAACGTGGACTTGTTTATAGATAGGTAAGGTTTTCCCTGAGCCCTAAGATGTGAGAGGTGGACTCGAAAAAGCTAACAGGATTCTGTTATAGCTTGTAGCTTGATGGAAAATTTTTAAATCTTCATAAGTTAACCTATGTTTTTTATAGTTTTTACTATTTTATACACTCTTTGGCACCAATTAATCAAACTTCTTGTCTAACAGGTGAGAGCCATCAGGAAAAAGATGGTTGAGAAAATAACAGATGATGTCACTAAGTCTGATCTTAAAGAAGTAGTGAACAAACTCCTTCCTGATTCAATTGCCAAGGATATTGAAAAGGCCTGTCAAGGCATTTATCCATTGCATGATGTTTATATCAGAAAGGTAAGTTTTAAATTTACATTATGAAACTTATAAACTTTAATGATTTATAAATTATTTTTAGACCTGTACAGTTTGTTATTAGTAATATTAACCCTTGAGTACTGTAGTTATTTTTCTATGTTACCCTCTTAACCCATGGTAGATGGCGAGCTGGTCTCTTTATCTATGTTTAGCCATTATTTATTGTTCTAGGCTGTTGTAGTTAAGCAAGTATTGTAAAATACCTGTTTGGTATTGTTGCTATCGTCTTAACTGGTTCTTTTACTAAGAGGAAAATGCACTTCATTTCGTTTTGTTACTGGCAGCACTGAATTGATCACCTGTTTGTTCTAATACTTTGTTTTGTCATTGTTTTTGACAAGTTACTCCATGTAAGATTAGGTGTATATAGTTTGTTTTTGTTTAGATGGGAGATTGATCTTAATATTTGTAAAAAATTGTGGGGCTCTGCTGTTGATTTATAGTGATTGGGAGTGCAATTCTGATTGAAGCACGGAAGCAATTGTTTCTACCGGTCCTTCAGAGGCCTCAATAAATACTTTCTCAATGGGTTAAAATGCCAGCTGGCCTGAATTTTGTAGATTTGCTAACTTTTGAGGATAATGCTGTTTTCAATAACTACATAAGTTTTTCCTATTTTATTGTTTCTTTTTCAATGAAATGAATATATTGCAAATGTTCATGTTAAAAATTATATACAATATATTTTTAATAGCTGTATTATGTGAAAAGGTCATCAAATTCTTTAAAACATTCTTGCATAATATATATTTTTTAAATAAAAATAAACATGAAAAACTATTTATGAAACAAACTTAGAAAGATAAATAGAGAAATTGACAAGTTTCGTGGAAAACACTGTGAAACAGGCTCATTTTTCAGAGGATGATATCAATTAAGTTTTAGTAGAAAGATGATTTAAAAGAATAATAATTAATGAAATAATACTATAATACTGACAATAATACTATCAGAAAGGTATAAAATAAAATAATATTTGTTGTAAGGATAAGCAAACAAAAGCTCTTTGCTATGGAAACATCCAAATACGAGTATTGATCTTATTACATTAATAAATGTAAATAGTACTCTGCTTATGATTGGTATTTACATCAAAACACAATTATAGAGCCTATCCCGTAATACACATGTGACGAATATGTCTGTTATCATACCATAACAATATCATAGTTTATAATCAATAAATTAAAACATATTGAATCCAACTATATATTTTACTCGGGCATTTCTACTACATAGTATATTACATGTCGTCTACACCGGCAATTTACATGCTTTATGCCATGTCTATTGTGGTGACACCACAGCACTCAAAGGTTTAAGAGATGTTCAGAAATATTTTAATCCTTTATACAGTGTAAAAAATTCTCTTATCATATCTACGTAATCCTCAGTAAAATAAATATTATTTTTAAATATATAAATAGTAAATTACATTTGTTAAACATTAATTTGTAAAAACATTATGTTGAAAATATATTCCGACTGGTAAATTTTTATTGGCAGCACGTATTTATGCACAGTAATTTAAATAAACCAAACAATTAGTTTTTTACTATGTAATTATAATTACACACGGTTACAAATATATTATAGTTGGCATAATAGTAGTAGTTTTATACTAGTTACAAGGACGAAATACATTATAATGAGAATAAAAAAGATGAAAATGGCATACTATAATTTTCATGAAGTATTATAAATTTTAAATAAGTATTTTACTGATTAATTATAATTAAACAAATTTAGACTTATTGTGTAAGGCACAATAGTGATGTATCACTGGGAGATTTCATTTCCACTTAGTCCATAGTTAGCCTTTATTAATAGTCATCAAGTGCTATATAATCAGCAGAAAGAGGATTTGTTTTCTTGCAAAGTTCTTGGTTGATAAATATGTACCTGATGTTATGTGTTGTTTATACATTGATATCAAGAAATATTAACAGTAATACCAAAATAGGTCAATGTGTCATTAATTATAAGAACTGGTATTTACCTAAGGTTTAAACAAATATTGTTTGTTTAGGTAAAAGTTTTAAAGAAGCCTCGTTTTGACTTGAGCAAATTGCTTGAGCTCCATGGAGATGGAAAAGGAAGTAGCGAAGAACCTGGTGCCAAGGTTGAAAGACCAGAGGGCTATGAGCCCCCTGTGCAAGAAGCTGTTTAAACAAAACAAAACCCAATAAAAACTTGTTGAAGTATTCAGTTGTTTTTAATTCCTGTTGTAACTTTAATATTAAACATGACTTTACATTAACCCTGATCTTCAAATGGAAAAACTAATAAGTGTTTTTTATACATAAAAGTATTTTTATTTATTTCTACTTATAAAAGTATTTTTATTTTGAATATCACACAAGCACTTCAAGAGACCAGACTAAGCAAACCAATAGAAATAGATTATGGTTTTTGTATTTATAAAATTAATAGATACATTAGTTGTTTCCTGGAAAATATGTTAGTAAACAAGAAAACATTTAAAGTACACACTTCCTAACCTAACCTAACCTCAAAGTATGAAGTACCTATTAACAAGTGGTAATAGATGATTTGTCAGGATATTTATTTTTCTTGTAAAATAACTAGGTAATGAATGAATTATATTTGATTTTTTATTTTTCTAGAGAATTACTAGGTAGTGAGTGAATTATATTCGTTCTTTATTTCAAGTTGTTGGTGGCAATGGATGATTTGTAAGAATGTTTATTTTTTTCTAGGTTTTCATATGTGGCCATTATTTATCGTTATATTGCATTAGTGCATATTTTGTATTATGGTAGTTTTGTATTCTGATAAAGGGTCATGATTATAGAAAATGGACAAAATCTCGGTCCATCATGAGAGTAACTGCAATAACTGCCTAAAATAGCAATGCCATATATTAACCCTTGGTACGCTAAATAATCAGTAGAAAAATCTACTGTTACGCTTTAATTAAATTTTTTTTATTTTTTCTAAAGTTTATTTTTTTATTGAACATATTGGTTAATACTATATAAAAACACATGTTATGTTAAAAAATTATTTTTATTATTTACATAAATATATAATAAAAGTTTTCAAAGTAATTTCAATTTTTTTATTTAATTTTTTAAAACTTGATGCATATTAGTTTAAAACAAAATAATTTGATTTGGTACACTGTTAAAAATTAAATTAGAAGGCCCAAAAACAGTTAGAAAAATTGCAGTTAGAATTGAGCTTGACTGTGGGTAGACTTCAAAACAGTCATCAGGATGGACAGCAGGCTTGGCATTGCATGTCTTGCAAAGATAAATGGTTTCTTTCCTCAGTCCTCTATTCAAACACACGAACGCACCTACCTGTTCCTTTTTTTTCATAAAGTGAGTCTTTCCCAGTCTATCACATAAGACCAATAGATGGAGCACTCCTATTCCTACAACATTACTGGTGTTGAAGCCAGTGGCGGCCATCTTAAGAGCATCTAGAAACGCCGTCCAGAGAAGCTTAAACATTGCAGTGCGCGCGGCATAAATAAATCGCCACCTAGCCCACTTAGGATTAAGCCAAAATGTTCAAATTTGGTGTACGTATTTCTCATAAAACACTGATTCCAATGGCGCAACTCAAATTACCAGTTTTGATCTCTATATAATTTTAATGAGCAAAAAACTTGAAAAATTTTATACACATTTGAAATTGTAACACGAAAAAAAGTCGGTCTGTGAGGAATTTTTTTGTTTTTTTAGGACAGGCAAGTTTTGTAAGTGGGGAAGTTTGAGATAAAGAGTTGAATTATTTTTTTTCATTCGAAAACTTTTTTTTCTAAGACAAGTCGTTTTCCCTGATATTAATCGGCAGAATATAGGCGAAAACCCTGACCGCATCGCCCGAACTAAAACAGATCGCCTACACTCCAGGCCGCTCTCGGCTCTTAAATTAAAAACTCAACATATCGTTAATTTAAAATTCATTTAAAATGTAATTAAATTATTTTTAATATGTTAAACATTTTTAAACCCTATTTATAATGCATTCGCTTATCATTTCATTTAAATAGAAACTGTCATTTAGTGCAATTAAATATTAACTAAACTTGAGAATATAAGGTACAATAAAGTAAACCACTAGACATAGACTTATTATGTTTATAAATATATGTATTTAGTATAATGGAAATTACAATATGAAAATTAGAAACATAAATATCCAAAGCTTACCATAAAACGTACCTCTCTACTGTCCTAAAAATTTTACAGTTTTTAATAAATGACTGCGTATTCTGCTTTTTGTGTAATGAGGCACTGACATTTTTGCAGTGGTGATTTAGTCGCACTTTTAAGTATTTATTTAGAAATAGCTTTTTTAACTAATATAAGGTGATTTACCCCAGGATCTTGTTCAAAACAATGCCCTCCTGGGAACAGATTTACACCGATACACTTTCGTAACACTGAATTTACCATTCTGTTCTCTAGTTTTTTTTCACAGTTGTCACATCGCCTTTATTAATACGCAACTTTACTTCTGTTTCACATAACAAACAAAGTTTCACAACACCTTCAGAAGGTTGTAAAAGTCCTCCTCGGTTTTTAACAACTTATCAAACTGTTGCGTAACAGCTGTAGGCACCCGCTACAGGCTATTTTATTTCTTAACGTTCTTACTATAAAACCAGAAAGGTACTCCACAATATGCGTCGTTGCATTTGAAGTGTTTCCTACAATATCATAGAAATAGTCGAGATCTTCATCTTCCTTCTCATGTTCTAAAACCTGCCAGACAGCAGCGAACACAGTCTGAGCGCTCGCCACTAGGGTGAATCATCCCAAGGTCGCCGCCATTGTTGTAGCATCGCGCGCCAGAGTAGAACTTCAACGGTCAACCCCACTGCTCCATCTATTGGTCTTATGTGATCGCTGGTCTTTCCACTGTTAGGTTACTAAACAAACAATGCACGTTCAGCTGTTGTTTTCAAGAGCGAGTTTACCCGCTCCGAACGTAGAGACGGCAGGCCGAGTGCGCGCGCAGGCGTCACGGCCAACAAAAATCAGATGTTGTGACTGACGACAGCTGTTTTGATGTGTCACGCTCCACCAATATCGCAATGAAAGACAAAAGAAGCACTCATGCACATTCTGACGGCATTTCGTTGAATGTTGTTTATAATACGTTGTTAAAAGATACTGCGAATTATACCGCTTAGCGCGCTACGGGGAAATTACGATCGGCGATATATACCGCTTAACGCTTACGAGAGTTAGGGATTGGAAGGCGAGGGAAGATTCAAATCTACTGTACTGTTGTATTAGTTCTTGTTTGTTTTTTTTTTACAAATAAATCATTTTTAAAGTAGCATATTCGATTCTCAGAGAGTTTTAGCATTGAGGTGTTAATTTCTGGGAGTAAACTTTATAGACATCTTTTCAAGCCTAAATAACACAATTCCTATCCTACATATACAAAGTAACAATTTTACAAAGTATTGTCTACTTTGTATCTGTGCATTATACATTATCTACATTTATTTTTGTATTAAGTACCTAGTAAAAGTTAATGTTGTTTTTTTTGGATAGGTTAGTCTAGTTGCAGTCATTTTATTTTAGCTAGTGTTATAGTTTTCCTTTATTCAATATCAAGTAATATAAATTATTGATTTGATAATCATATCTTGTATAAATATTGGCTCTGCTAATGGGCAATAAAGGCGGACACTTTTTGATAAATAAGTTTAAGAAGACATATCTTTTCTGATCATTTGATCCTTAATTAAGTTTTGTGAGTTTATGGTTAACAATGTTTCTAATATTTCTTAAATAATTTAATTATTTTAATTGATTTCTTTGGACTACCAAGTGCATCTTCTATAGATATACAATTAATTTTATTAGGTGTTTAATAGTTCACATTTAGTCTGAACTATTTTTTTTCTGGCAATGAAAGAACTACTCTTTACAAGTTATGATTTGTGTCTGGTTGTAATAAAGACTAATTTCCGTGATTAACAAAATGTTAGCTTGTTGAATCAGAATGTAGCCAAGTCAACCCGAAGTCTACCTGACCTCAATGCTTCTCAGCAATAGTAGTAATCAGTGCATATTGATGGCATGTATTGGATAGTAGTCTCTGAAAGGAATAAGAGAAAGTACTTATAATTCCAACACTGGCAGTTATATGGAGCATTGGATTAATTCTTCTAGTGAATCGGAAAACAAGAGCCCACTTATAACAACTGTGTTGTGCATCAGAATGGACGATACATCCTTTGTCACAACCAATAAGCAGCGAAAACAACATATGTCAAAATTTTATGAAAATGGTGCAAGTGATTAAATGTTCTCACTAGAGGATGAATACCTTAACAATTTAACCCAAAATAATGTAAGGATCAGCCCCATGCATAAAGGTGCCTACAGAGAATAGTTTAAAACCAATCGGAAAGAAGCTTCTACACAATGGAACTGAAAGGAGTGAAGCCTTTTGGTACAGTTAACTGATTCTTATAACAAAGTCTGCAATTAATGCTTATGTGCATTAGGTAAGTAATGTTCAAAGTTTCAGACATCCTAGTTCTAAAAGTAAAACTCGCAGGTAGTCTTCATTGATTTATAATGAACTAAAAGTAAGAAGAATATATATTGCGTTTTTGATAAATGGGAAGAATTAAGTCTTCAAATACAAAAAAAATGATCAGTGCTAACCATATTGTCATTCAAGAAACTGTTAGGTGTGTCAAAAGTGCTTTCCAATTATAAAAGACTGCAAATAAAAGAAAGTCAATACTTTGAAACGATATATTATTTTGACGTTAATGTGAAATTTCAACACAATTATATACATGCAAGTAGCTTTTTGCTTGGCTGGAACTCAAAAATTCAATCAATATAATTATACTATTATATACAAATTTAATGGTTTCTGTCTTTGTGTGTGTGTGTGTGTGTGTTATTACACTCAATCACATAGATACTACTGGACCGGTTAGTACTTAAATTTAAAAAGGACAATCTTCTTAGTTAATATAAAAGTCTATTTTAATTTTTTTTTTATCCTTACTGGGCTGACACAGCAAACCAATGTTTTTGTACCTCCATGCAGGCTGAGTAAAGTCTTGGCAGCTACAATTATTTTAAAACAAACTAGGGTAAACTGTATAGTACTAGTACAGTAATTTACATTTCTTTAGTATTTTGTCTATAACAAGATTTAGATTGGCAACACTGATGCGTACATTAGCAACTCTATAGTTCCCACCAAGTTTTCTCGTGATTGTTGCAGACAAATTAAACATTGTCTCTGGGGAAAATATTTTTAATAAAGATAAGCAATTCCTACTCTTCTAGTATATTTATTTGGTTTTTTCATGGAATATGTTATTTTCCCTTAGATAAGATAAAAACGTGCAAGTAAGACAAAGATAATCTTTAATGTAGGTGGAGTAGAGACTACTACTACTTCTTGCAGCAACCGTAAGTAACTTACGGTTAACATTTCCTTGAAGAAAATAAGGACCAATCAGTGCAGTACTTGAAATACCTCCTCATAACTTAACAACAGACACATTGAGTTCTGCTTGGATTATGTTATGAGGATTTACGTCCAACCAGTACACGCTGTTATGCCAATTAATGCGTTAATTCAGTTTGAAACATAAATCAGCACACCACAAAACTGATCGCAAGAAATTTGGATCAGCCTCTGAGCGGATAGTTATTACCTCACACCATTCCAATCGATTAATGGAATCATCCTAGTAAGCGCTTGGGGTAAAGATGGACGATTGCAAGGCTTAATCTGCCACCAATACTGTCGTCACTGACCCCGTTACACAGTCATCCCGCATTCCACCTCTCTACATTGATAACATTAAGGGATGACATTCTTGTGATCGAGTGCTATGCGTCATGGCCCATCGTGACTTCCAGGCCCGCTCCGTAAACAGTGAATACCAGGTTAAAACTATAACAATCGAAAACCTCAGACGCATCCAAATATACTTATCCAACAACAATGTCCCATTCAACTAGAAGTCCTCCACACAAAAGCCGACTAAAATCCTTTTATCTGACCCCCGGTTTGAGATGTTGAAGTACAGGACGCTCTCACTGGCTTACAGTATGCGGTAGGTGATATATTCAAGCTAAGAAATAGACGAGGCTTTGGGTAGTCACCCTTCTACGTGATACTGAACGTGGTGACTTAGGAGTAACTAGAAAACCTAGTGAAATATACTCAATAATGTACTGTTTTTTGCCAGTGTTTAAGTTAAGGCTTACAAGCCTTCTGGCCTTAATCAAACAAATGGCAGTATTTTGGCCATGGTTCAGGAAATTGGACGACAAGTTACATGTGTTTGTTATAGTGACCCACATGAAGCTATTCAATGCCCGAAACTTCAGGGAGAATCCTGTCAATGTTGCAATTGTGGTAGTCAACACAACCCAAACTATCTGGGCTGTCCCATCTATTTGGCGGAGAAAAATTACACGACTCCCCACATTTACCGACTGCCCCGTACGTACTCTGCAAGGTCACAAATTTCGAGTTTTCACACCATTGACCGAATATTATTCCGGCTCTATCCAGAAAAACGTGAAGTAACGTGATCCCAGAATAAGGGAAGAAAACTCATATGAACTGAACTACCGTCTGGGCCACCTTAACGCTCATCTATCTACAGATGCGTTCCTCCATGACCAACAGTGGGACAAAAGGAGAACTTCGTATATGTGAATAAAAAAAACGCCACAGGCTACCACGGAACCCGGCCGATAGGTCTGTGGAGCCTTGCATGTGGGCTAAAGTTGTACGAGATTTACATGTCGATAGCCCTAAAATTCGTTTCTCCAAGCAAACCAATTTAGCGAAAAAACTTCACAGTTCGTTCGGAATGAAGTCCACTGTAATACCAAGGTCACGATGGAGATGTCAACTCAAACAATTGAATGAGATGTTTTTAAAGATTACAACGCTCCCAGTCAAATTCAATCTAAACCATCCCTCTGGAAAATAGAGTGGAAATAGAGAAAGCAGCTTATTGCAGTCCACTTGTTTGGAGTTTTCGCGATGAGTAACTACCTTGCTCTGCGGCATTACATAGTTGGCGACTGAAGCTACCTGTATGATGCAGTGATTGGCCGCTCTAATCATGCAGAAGCACCATGAAAAAGGCATCAGCGCCTGGTTTCATGGAACTCCAACGGCCTACCTAAGAGACGGCTCAAGCTTCTCAAATTTCTTTGCGAATATTATGATATCGACTTATTATGATATGCAGGCCCGTTTTACACCCTGCCAGCGTCCTAGGCACAACGAAGAGTTGCGCCCCTTTTTATACCCCTGCCAGCTGACTACGCCCCCCCAGCCATATACCTACCATAACGCCTGTACCCCGTAAATTTAGATTTAGTCTGAAATGCCAGTTTTGGTTCGGTAGGGACTTTAGACTTAATGTCCCTTAACTTTCCTTTACAAATTATCCTGATTCTTTTCGAGAGCCTTCCCATTATCCACCACTTATGGACCCGTCGTGTCCTGGTCTGGCAACCGGTAGCCGTGAGGTTTCTACTGGCCTCTGGTGGGAATATGTGTAACATACCTGTTACACCCGTTATCCCTTCTTTACATTTAAAGTATTTACATTATTTATAATATTCGTTTAACCACATTTTCTTTGGATTATTTTTGGTTTGTTGGCTTACCACTAGACTGACTAGAGATTCATGCAATAGCTTTTTTCTGGTTTTCCGTATTGCAAAGTCGTCAATAATTTTTATTAGTCTAATTTTAAAGTAATGTCGTTTTGGATGCACAGCAACAATAAGCCATTAATCCTTTCATCAACCATTGATGATCTTATATCTGACTTCACTCTTTGCAAAGCTGAAACACTACGTTCAGCTGTGCAGTTCGTCACAGGTAAGGTTAGAAATATCCTAAGAGCGACCTCCAAATTGGGGAATATTTTCTCCAATCCGTTTGATTTTATGTAGGTACATATCTTGGATCTTAGAAAGGTTCTCCAAGACAATGCGTTGTTTGAAATGGTTACATTCCTGGGCAAAACCTTGTCGATCAATATAGTTCTTGTATACTTTTCCTAACAGTTTAGCTTCACAAGCCACCTCTTTGGAATTTTTCTTTTCTAGATTTTGTAAGATATTAAATCTTGTGTCGAGATTTTATTGACCTCCCTTCTTTTTTTGAGCTGCGAAGCTATGTTGTCAACAATGACAATAAACACCCCAGTGCGAAATCTTTCTCGCGGAGATGTTTCTTCTATGCTTCTGTCCTTTTCATCGGGCAATAGCTTTCTTTTTCTTACTTTGTCATATACAGCTTCTTCTTTTTCTGCAAGTTTCAATGCTTTGGACTCGACATCATCAAATAAATCTCTATTTTCCCTCATAAACGAGGATAGTGTTTCAAGTTCCTTTGTAGAACCAAAATCTTGATTTTGAAGAGTCAAACTTGTTAATTTTTTTATCAACTGTCTCGAGAATTTCGTCCCAGATCACAGTTAATAATGTGGTTTAGAAATTCCCAAGTGTTTTTAGAAACTCAGCGGCTGTGCATTGTGTTTATAGTGTCTGAGTAACGGCTTTATTTAGCTCTTCAAGAGCATCTATTAATTCATGTCGACTTATTGTTAAAGCTCGAAGAGCGTCTACCCTAGCAGACCATCTTGTTTTGCTCAGAGGTTTTACCATTAGCTTTCTCTAATCTTTCTTTGATTTTCCTTCGTAATTCTTTTTAATGTGACTTTTAATAAGTGGATGCCGGGAAAAAAAGCATACATCCCTTGCAATTCATATTCACTTATCAGCTCAAGACAGCCTAGAAAAAGTCTGTTTGATGATTATGCGTGCAGATACAACCACGGCAATGTGTTTTTCCATTTTTTGCGCCCCCCCAAAATGCCAATTGCCTAGCGCCCTAGGCACGTGCCTACCGTGCCTATTCGGTAAAAACGGGCCTGAAGATATGGTCTTACTTCAGGAGACCTATCTGGCCCTTCGACAAACTTTCATCACTCTCAACTACGCGGTACACAGCACAGATTATCCGCCCCAACGAGACCGGAATAGAACCGCTGGCGGGACTGCTATCCTCATGCATCGGCATATGCCTAACCCAGACTGTAATACAGAAGTTACTTCTATTCCTGCTTTGTCAGACCAGTGATCGCAATCTCTACTATCTACAAGTCAACGCACTTTCACCTCGTCTCCGTTTTACCAGCTGGAAACCATATATTATCACAGGAGATCTCAATTATAAAAATAAAGTTTGGGGGTTTGCCGCTAATAATACGGAAGGCTGACGCTTTTCCATTTCATAAAGAATTGTCTTCACATGCCGCCCCACAACCCTCGCTGTTTATCTACAGCTCTGACACTTCACTGCTTCTTGGGAAACGGCATAGACGATCCTCATAGAGAGCCGGTGAAGAATGTGACGCTGTCGGAGAGTTATCACAGATGAGCCTAAAGTGTGAAGGTTTATGTGGAAAAATGTTTCATATAAAGCGTGTAAACTTTACTAAACTAGACTTTGATAAATTCAATGAATTAAAAGGGAAAACAATGTGGGTATGTAAGCCATGCAGAAGTGAGGTTATGAATATGTTGGAAGTATCATTCATGAACGAAGGTAAAGTGTAAAGCTTATTTAATTAGTTAAAGGAAATCGAATATCTTCCAATTTCTTTCAAATTAACCCTCACCAAAGTTCTGAAGAGAGCTAAAACCTGGAGGACTTCTATCCTGTACTCCGAGATGACCACAACGGGTTTCATTCGAAGAAGTCATTCCTTCAACACTAAGGACCTTGACGGTCTTTATATGCATTCTTTGTTTGGAATTCAGAAATAAAATTGCTAATTAACTATTTATTTAATGATTTTGATAGGGTGTTGGGGGGGGGGGTCTGGGGTGACCAGAACAACATTTTACTGTCTAGGTATTTTTACTGTTATACACTCATATTGTATTCAATAACTATATATACTGTATATACAAATTATACGATATTAGAGTAAGTAGTGTGGTTGATTTTATGGTCGAATGACAATGACTGTAGATCACCATACACATGTAACGTTATAAACACAACATTTCCACTTGTTAATATCACAAAAAAATAACTTTTTGAACTTATTGTGAATGCAAAAATTACACTATAGCAATATTAACAAAACATTCGTTTTTGCTTCTCCAAAATAAAGAAACCAGACAATATTGAGACCAAAATATAAGACAGACGGCAGGAATAGGAGCTTAAAGTGCCAATAACTGTATAGTTTTCTATAACAATAAAAGTATGAAAAATGTAAAATACCTTTGTTTTTATTTTTTACTCCTTGTGAACTTTCCTACGCCCTGTACCTGTACTAAATAAAAATGAAAAACGCGGCACAAGACTGTCCTCACAAAAAAACGCATGCAATCTACAATTCATTTGAATGTTTTTATTCCTTCCTTCTATGTTTTATTTATTATTAAACTTCTGTTTACTTGTTTTGTTGATGGTTATGTAATGTATTGCCTTTGGAAGTTGGAATAATTAATGAATGGATTTGATAGTTATATAACCTAGATTTAGACCTTGTGCAATAGTATGAACTGGATAGTAATAGGGAGATTACTTCAGTCAAACCTCTAGTGTAGTCAGATATTGAATTTTGATCTTGATGACTTCATTTCGCTTATTTATCAAAGAAAAAATTAAAACTATGAAACAAGATGTCTTAAAATGCAATTATTCAAGCAACAATTATGCTGGAGGTTATAAGGTACAGTAAGTTATCTATATTTCTTAAAATTTGTTAACATGTATCTTATTAGAATGTTTGTAGGTTAGGAAAATGCATAGTATATTGGAGTGTCAGAAACATAGTGTAAGTAACCATTGAAAAGATAGGGTAATCAAATGTTAGTGGTTCAGTATATAAAGTGACCGCTGTAAACTAAACATTGATATTCCTGACTATCGAGTCTTTGATATTCTTTAGTATCAAATCCACGATATTCATAATTATTTAAAAGTATTAAAACCAAAATGTTAAACAAAATTACTTTTGTATTTCAAGTTAGTTTGGCTGTTTTTATATCTTTAAAGAAATAATTAGTGATCCATACAAAACTATCCAGGCTATGTATATTCATGAAATGCAATAAACAAGACAGTGCAATATTTTTTTACATTTTACTATTTTGATGGAAAAATGTGACAAATAACATGTACATCGCTATTATACTTCTCGTCATTACTCAAATACCATATAACTTACATGATGTTACTTCGTTTGACATTTGGAACAATAATTTCAGATCAGATTACATTATAGGTAAGATTGTGTTATAGTGCTTGAAAGCTATATTTTTATTTTTATTCATTCGTGGTAAACACCATTGTACAGCAGATAATAATGCACAAGATGGCAATACATAAAAGAAATCTTGTAAAATTTAAGCAGAAAGTTCAATTGCAAGAAGTAACATAATAATCTTGCATCAAGCATGATTATACAACTCCAGCTCAAAAAGTAGAATAAATGGACAGGCTACATAATATAAAAAAAATATTGATAAAAACAACAAAGCTATAACAAAAGAAAACTATACATATGACATTAATCATATTTTAAGCAATGATAAAAAATTAACAACTAAATTAATTTATTATCACTGGTAAATTAAACTATTTTCCTATGCTCCAAGATTATTCAAATAAATTAACATTAGGAATAGCAATAGTGTAAATGTTTACATGAAAATACATGCTTGAGGGACTACAAGCTGACGAAATAGAAATAATGTAATTTAGTTATTTCATTTCTGGTTCAAAGATGCAACTATTATATAAATATGACCTCGAACTGCAGACACTAAAAGAAGAGTTCGTTTGAGCAGGTTACACGAAGAAATCATTCTCACTCTGTAACACAAGTTAACGGAGTTAATACGCCGCGGTAGTAGGGTAGTGGATACCATAGTAGTTGGCCTCTTTTAGGCAGAACAGTATGAAATTATTGCATAATTTATTGAAGATCCACAGCAGTCTACCAAATTAGTAGGAAATCTTTGTGACGTTTACCAAGGGTCTGTGGTACGCTTAATGAAGAAAAATAAACTTAATCCTTAAAAAGTTCACCTTGTCCATGAGTTAAATGAAGACAATCCAGACCATCACACAGTGGGCATTGCCTGATTTAGGAACTAATAATAATTAGGGCACTATAAGATTGCTGTTGAGATTGATAATGTATGTTTTTATACTTAATACATCAAATAAAATAAATCTTCATTCATTTGCACATTTTGTACATCAAATAGTGTCAGATTAATGGAAAAGTAGACAAATTACATTATATAATTATAATGTAAAGTTTATAATTTAATTTTTAATAGATACCTTACAATTATTAAACAGTATACACTTACTATTACAAGAATTAATATTAAGATCTTAAGGGAAAGTACTCAAATTCTTCTAAAGTATATAAAGTTAACCATACCAAAAACTCTTAACTTTCTTATAAACAAGTAAATTTACTCTCACTTTTCATATGATCAGGAATTTTTCTTAAAACTTTCCTGCTCATAATTTATTTTTTTATACAATTCCAAACGACAAGGGATTATAAATTCATTTTTATATCTGGTGTGGTGTCATAGTGATGCACCACATTACTGCTACTGATAGACGTTTGATGTATAGCCTAACATACATGATAGCTTCAAAAATATTAAGTCCATATATAGTTAATATATTTTATTCTTTAAAAGTTCTTTGACAGATGCAACAAATTTTAATTTTTAAATGGTTCTAATAGCTTTTTTTTAACTATTAGTATTGCATCGAGATTTTCCTTTTTAGTAGCCCCATATACCCACAGTCCATATGTAATGTGAGAAAAAAATATGTTTTAAGGTGTCAGTACTGCATAAATCAGACATTCTCCTTATTGCATACAAGCCAGAATTAGTCTTATTTATAATAATTTTGGTGTTAGCATCCCATGATAAGTTATTTTCAACTGTTAGCCCAAAAATTTAACTTTTGGCAAATACTATTTAGTTTCCTTCAGAAATTGCTTGTTTATTTTGTTTAGTTTTAAAACATTAGTTTTTTATTGGATAATATATGCAAGCAGATCACTATATCGAATGTATTTAGTAATACATACAGCTAAGCATTTTTAAATATTTTCGTATATTTTAGGCTTAAATCTGAGAAAATTTAAAGTGAAACTTTTTTCAATCAATGTCAAATTCATTTGAGTCATAACTGTCATGTGTTCTTCTTGAGCCAGTTTTGGCTCGACTCTGAAAACAACTGCAAGACTGAGAGGACGTGGGTTGCATAGATCCATTTGACATAGATTTTTAAATTGAGGATATTATTGGATTTGAGGTGTACATCAAGGCATTGAATATATTTGTTATGGGGTTTTCATGAGAGATTTTTTTTGTGTTTTCTGTGTAGTTCCTAAAGTTCTTATTCCTTGATTCTAAGCACTCTTCTGAAAGCATGCTTATTGGGAGTACAGCTGATTTTATTAGACAATAGACAATAGACAATACACTTTATTGACATGTTCGTTGAGAACAGTACATGCGTCATTGGTACAGATTTCATGGTTGTATAAAAATTGCATAGCTTAATCTAAGTTACAAGTTTAAAAATTCACTTTCTGAGTAAAACGGTCTCTCTTGTAGCCAGGCAGTTAATGCTTTTTTTTAAACGTTTGGGTGGTTCATTCTTTAGGGATTCTGGAAGTTTATTGAAGTAGGCTGCTCCCTTATATGATGGTTTCCTGGCTGTGAGGCTCAGGTGGTGTACAGGCAGTGTGAAGTCAAGGACATGGCGTGTGTGATTACTGGTGAAGGTCTCTGTTTCTAGTTTTTCTTGAGTGTACCGCATGCAGAATTACTTCTAGGATGTACAAGTTTACTACTGTGAGGATCTTCAATTTTCTAAATGCTTCCCGGCAGCTTTCTTGGTATTGGAGTCCTTCTAGAGCTCTTATTGCTAGTTTTTGCTGCCTGAGGATCTTCTCCATGTTGCAGTTAGCTGTTCCTCCCCATAGTGCTATACCGTATCTGAGATGTGTCTCAAATAGTGGAAAAGTAGGCTGTTTTTAGCTGCGTCTTTATTGCTAATCTGTTTAATTCTGCGTATTACAAATATGCTGGTGCTTAATTTTTTTGCAAAGCTGTTCAGTTGTGTGCTTTCCAGGTTATATGTTCGTCAATTAATATACCAAAGGTGATTTGTATTGGTTTTTTGTTTCTAGGTCAGTGATTGGAAGATGTGTATTTTTTTTGCCTGGTGGAGAAGTTTATTTGAACAGTTTTATGTCATTTAGCACTAAGTTGTTCGAGATGCAGTATTGTTTTGTTGTGATTAGGGCGCTGCTTAGACTTCTGGCAAGGTGTTGCGTGGTTTTGTTAGATATTGTTATGACAGTTGTCATCTGCGTACATGGTGTGTGTGGCAGATGCGCTTCTAGGTAGTCAGGTTAGGTCTTCGTAAGCAGTAGGAAACAGGACCGGGCCCCAGCACTGATCCTTGTGGCACTCCCATCTGCATGTCGGCAGTTTTTTTGACTGAACTTTTTCTAATAAATTGTTTTTAGTGTATTGGATTTCCACCAGTTGTTTCCTGTTGTTTAGGTAGTTCCAGAACCAGTCTGCAGTTTTATCTTTTACACCCATGCTTTTTAGTTTTTGAAGAAGGCGTTTATGATTTAAGCAGTCAAATGCTTTTGTAAAGTCTAAGAATAAACTAGTAGCAGTGTGGCCCTCTTCCAGTTTTGTCTATGACATGCTCTATAAGTTGAATCAAGGCCGTGGTTGTGGATCGTCCTTTCATGAAACCATGCTGATGTTTAGTTAGTAGGCTATTGTGCTCAAGATATTGTAAAAGTCTTTCCAGTACTATTTTTTTCAATAATTTTGGAGAAGGTGGATATGTGTGATAATTGGTCGGTAGCTAGTCATGTCGGTGGTTGGTCCTTTTTTGTATTTCGGGTATACTTTTGCTGTTTTTAGTTTTTTCAGGGTAAATCCCTTGTTGTAAGGATATGTTTATGATGTGTGTTAGGGGATCAGAAATTTCTTCTTTACAGATTTTTGCTAGTTTTGATGAGATGTTATCTAGGCCAGATGAGGTTTTTGTTTTCATGGAGTCTATTGTTTTCTTCACTTCTTCTTTTGTTGTTGGTTCGAACTGAAAAGTGTTGTTAGTGAGTGGCGGGGGATTTTGGCTTGTAGTTATTTGTGGCATTTAAGTGGCTGTTTTGGAGAGTTCTTTGTGCTATTGAGGAGAAAAATTTGTTAAAGCAGTCTGCTACTTCTGCAGGGTTGTGAAGTATTTTTCCATTGATTTGAAGGTGTATTTGGTTGTTCGTTTTGTGTCTGGCTGTCTTCTCTTTGTTTATTATTTGCCATAGGGCTCTGGGCTTATTTTCGGAGTTACTTATATGTGCTGCTACCGACTCTTTTTTGAGCTTTAAGTCGTAGTCCTTTTTCCTGGCTATTGTCTCTGTTTTGTCTTCTATTCGGCCTGTGCACTGCTCTTTTTCTAGGGCTCGGATGTACTGTTCCTTAAGTCGTGTGCATTCCATGTCCCAGGTCTGGGTTTTGTTATGTTTATTTTTGAAGGTCTTCAGTGGGCAGGTGTTGTCAAGGGTTGCTTGGATGATATTGTGGAATATGTTGTAAGCTGCGTCAGTGTTGTTGGAGTGGTACACAGCATCCCATTTTTGTTTGGCTAGAGTTGATTTGAAGTTTTCTATTGATTTTTTGTTGAAATTTCTCTTCTTTGTTTTTAATTTTGGTGGGACAGTTTTTTTTTACTATGGTTAGTGTGGTTAATTGTGCTGTGTGGTCAGAGAGGCCGCTTTGGATTACTGATGTTTTTTACTAATTCTGGGTTTATGTTAGTGCACACCCAGTCTATTGATTTTGAAGTTTCATGGGTGATTCTTGTGGGTGGGAGCTGCATCCTTACCAAGTCAAATGCAGCGAGAAGTCGGCATCAAGGATTAGAATTTTATGGACACTCGATGGCATGTAATACTATAGATACAATTCTATGTATATTTGTGCCGTGTCCGCTGCATACTCTATAAAAGCTTCTATATTTACGGCATAACCACAAGACATAGTTTGTAGAATTATAGAAAATATCTTTATTAAACCCTTCCTGATTCCTGTAGCAGAAGCAACAAGAGAAGGTTGTTCAAAACCACCTAGCAGTATTGCCGTCATTGGTTGTACCAAATCCTAGTTTGGATATATCAACTAACAAACCCATTGTTGATTTCAGTTCTGCTTTAATGCTTTAGTATTCTTTTTGGTTTCTGTCACAACTGCTGTTTCCTCTTATCTTCTGATTTTCCACTTTTTAACGACAAGACAATAAGAAATATGCAACAGATACTCAAAACTTTTAATCCAAGCATGTAACGTGTAACATTTGAATAACTCATAGTCAAAAAGGAACTCATTCATTGGAGATTCTTGACGTGGTTTAAGCCATTCATCAGCTGACAGATTAGTTATCGTGATACAGTTCTGGTCAGCTTAGCAATCTTTCTTAGCTGATTTTAGAATCTCGTGTGATGGCTATAAGTTTGTAATATGAGCCATGCATTAATATATATGTATGTTTTATGAAATCTCCATCTATGATTAAAGCTAGAGCTTCTTTAGGTTTATAAGATATTATTGGCTCAAAATAAAAAGCTTTTTTAAATTTTCTATTATTTCACAAAAGAAAACTCACAATTATCCAAATTATTGGATAATTGTGAGTTTTCTTTTGTGAAATAATAGAAAATTTATATTCCAATAAGAAGAGCTCCTCCTCCTTCATAGCTTTTTTAAAGTTTTGATACTCTTCATAGTGAAATTTCCAATTCCTTTAGAATCTTGGCGGCATCTCTTTTTTCAGATTTATCTAAGCTGAGGCCTGGCTTGTGTGAGACTTTAAATGAATATGACAAACTGTGATGAATCTGACTGGCTACACTGTAATTTTTATCAAGCAATCATTGGATTGAAAAAAATAACATTTAAAATGTTAAACACTTTGTACAATAATATATTAGTCTTCTTCTTTAAAAATTAGTTATAGTGAATAGTAGTACATAGTTTTACATAATTTATTGAAAACATGGTTTTTACTTAATATTTTTATGATGGTTAAGTTACAATAGGCATACAGTGAAATATTTTACCGATGTGAATTAAAAAGTCATAATACTTTATTGTTATTCTTCATCGAGTCTATTCATATGAGCTGAGGTTGTGTGGTGCCATGGAAAATAATACAAACCTAAGGAAGCCATGAGTCCAAAAAGTTTGGGAAACACTACCCTAAATGAATGTAAGAAATAAATTATAAAAGACAAAAGAAGAACCTGAAGAAACCTCTGTGAAAATATTAACTGTTTATTAGACGTTTCCAAGCTCCATAAATCTCTCTAAACCCTCTGGGGTTATTGTTAAAGGCTAATGGCAGCCTAACTGAGAATAGGAAGGAGACATCAGAAGTTCTGCTGAAGACACACTTTCCCGGTGGACTCTTGCCACAAGATGTGAATTTCTATTGTCTGGTGGGGAAGAGGACCGGTCAGGAGGTTGCTAGGTCTAGCAATCATGAAAAATCGTCACAGCAGAAAGGATTAAATGGGCTACCACATTTTTTAAGCCCTTCAAATCACCAGGAGTGGACGGAGTCTCTCCAGCCCTTCTACAAGAAAAGTTGGATATTCTCTTAAATACCTTATAACACTGTCCAGGAGCAGCTACGCTTTTGAATTTATTCCAAAAACTGGAGGACAATATTGGTGATATTTATACTGAAAAAAGCTAGACCCTAAATCATACAAGCTGATCAGCTTAACCTTCATGATGAAACTACAGTATAGAAAAATATGATTGTTACACCAGACAGATCTTTTGTCGTCTAGGTGTTTCTGATGTGGAAACAGTGCAAAAAGTTCAATTTTATAGTTTTTGTCACCGACTTTTTTGGATCTCTTCAGACAGACGTGCACTCTAGATTCCAGGAGTCAAGTCTGTGACAGTGTCAGGTTTCAGATGCTGCACTGAGTGGAGGGTGAGATGGAGCTTAACTTAACATTCATATCAATCTTTAGTTACCTCTTCCGTGGTTACATATTTATAAATTTTAATTTTAATGGAACTAGTACAATAGTATTTGTGGTCCCAAAGCCTATGTCATGTTGTTGAGGTTTTCTGACCCTCCAAAGTAAGTTTGGGATGAAAAGATTTTAGTAGGTTTTCTAGAAAGTAAACATGGAAATATGTTCTAGAAAAAATTGGTCAAAATCAATCAACTTTTAAAAATGAGAGGTCTTGGTGCAATCCCAATGGGAGGCCTTTTGGGCGTAGTCATAGATACCACTTTCATGCTTATTAGTAAATTTTCATTTTAATGGAACTAACTTACCTGTACATCTACACCTATTATCATGTCTTTTTGCAGCAATGTAATGTCTGGTTCCTCCCTCCAAGTACATTGGGAGGATGATTTATTTTTTTCTAGAAATAGTCATAAAAATACATATTAGAATAAATTTGATCAAAATCAGACAATTTTTAAAATGGGGGAGGCCTTTTGGGCTTAGTCACAGATACCACTTTTATGCTTTACTTATTAGTAAATTTTCATTTTAATGGAACTAACTTACCTGTACATCTACACCTATTATCATGTCTTTTTGCAGCAATGTAATGTCTGGTTCCTCCCTCCAAGTACATTGGGAGGATGATTTATTTTTTTCTAGAAATAGTCATAAAAATACATATTAGAATAAATTTGATCAAAATCGGACAATTTTTAAAATGGGGGAGGCCTTTTGGGCTTAGTCACAGATACCACTTTTATGCTTTACTTATTAGTAAATTTTCATTTTAATGGAACTAACTTACTGTACCTGTACATCTACACCTATTATCATGTCTTTTTGCAGCAATGTAATGTCTGGTTCCTCCCGTCAAGTACATTGGGAGGATGATTTTTTTTTTTAGAAATAGTAATAAAAGTATATATTAAAATAAATTTGATCAAAATCGGACAACTTTTAAAATGGAGTGAGGGGGAGGGGATCTAAAATGTATATTGTTTATTTTTTTAATTTTTCTGAGGGAAAGAGATGGTTGTCCCAGCGTGTAGTTCTAAAAAGACCTTTGCGCCTCCCTTACTTATGTTTGTACCCTTACTAGCGGACCCGGCGCGCTTCGCTGCGCATTTCAATAAGTTTCCCGCGGCTTCGCACGCGATTTCCCGTTGAAAACAGTACACTATATTCACTTATTCATTTTCTATCACATTCTAAACATTGCTGAGATAATTGATAGTCGTTCCTTCGTGAGCTTCTTGGGCGCATTATGAAGGTATGTACCACATTCCTGATACTTCTGTCAAAAAAAAAACAACTAAGGTTGATTTTATAACATTCTTTATATTTGTAGCCAACGTAAGATAGTAATTATGATATCTGCATTGCTCTTCTGATCAAGCATGAGCATGGTTTATATTAAATAAATATTGCAGTTAAAGGTGAATTTTTACGTCAAATTTGAATTGTATTATCTGGATAGTAAAGTCTATGTTTAACAGTGATTGCAGAAACAGTTTAAACAAAATTTGTCGTTTCTCTTAAGCTTACTCTATGCTTTAAAACTATAAGTGTAGTAATTAAATTATATATAAATATATTTTTTGTCGCATTATATATGTTTACAAAGAACAGCTGATTAAAAATTTGAAAAGACTCTTTCACTTAATAACATATGTTTGCTGCAATGCATTTCTTACGGGTATTTCTGTAACCAGTGGGGCGGAATCCTGAATCGGGAAAGGGATAAAAAGTATCCTATAACCTTCTACAGATCAAGACGAACAAATTTAAAAAAAAATTAGGCGAATCCGTCCAGCCGTTTGTGAGTGATGCTGTTACACACGAACAGTTTCATTTTTATATATACCCTTAAAATCTAAGACTTTTACAGGAGCCAATTAAATTTAATGGTTCCTGTTCTCTGATGTCCTTGGGACTGAGAATATGTCCCTAGGAATTTTTTCCTACTTTTAGATATGACAGGACAGTTTAGCCATATGTGTTCCCCTGATTCTTCTGCTTCTCCGCAGAGTCTGCATTCATCAGTCTGACTAAGACCCATCTCATAAGATGTTTTCTAAGGGGGCCATGTCCTGTCAGCATTCCTACTGCCAATCTTATGTCTTCCTTACTTTGTCCTAGGAGAGATGTCCACTCTTTAGCATAAGGAGGGATAAATATTTTGATTACTTAATCCTGAAGCCCTACTCCAGTTATTGGATCTAATCCTCTTTTTCCGATCTTTTACAAAAGCTTTGCTGTAGGAGAAGGCTAATCCACAGCCTGGCTCAGGTCCTAGTGCATCAAGTGCTTTAAGTGTAGCCTGGCTATCAGAGAGGATTAAATATTCTGCTCCTTTTGGCCCTATTTTTATGAATCTTCTGGCGCATGATTCTTTTGCCATAACTTCCACTTGGAAGACTGTGACGTGTTTTCCTAGGGGCACAGCTAAGTTAACTCCTGTTCCATAAATACAAAATTCTGCCCTAGAGTCAAGGCGTGAACTATTTGTATATAACTTCTGGACTCCTTTAGTAGCGTAGGCCTCCTTTTTACTTACTTCATTTTTTATATTCTCCAATAGAGACTATGTATGGTTTATCAAAGGAGTATTTCTTAACCATTCTTTCTGTATTGGCTTGGTTATCATTTCAGCCTCAGGAAAATCCTGGGCTGTTTTCATGTTCCTTCTGAGGAGGTAGACTTAATCACCTTTATTCCCAGAAGCTTCATTGCACTTATCTTCTCATCTCCTGCCCCAGAGGGAAGTATCCCAGTACAGTTTCAAGTGCCAGGGTTGGACAGGAGCTCATTGCTCCTGTGAAGCTTATGAAAGCTAAGTCTCTGTAACCTCTTGGCAGCTTTTTTTGTTCCACTTTTGGCCACCACACTAATGCAGCATATGTGACAATTGGTTTTATAATGGCTTCATAGATCCAATAAATTATTTTGAGTTTCAAACCCCATTTAAATCCAAAGAGTCTCACGCAGGCCTCAAGGGTCATTTTTGTAATAGTAGCCGATTCATCCGTGATCTTTGTTGTAACTTGTCTACTTTTTAGAATGATTATTATCCACTTGACAGCATCTGGGACAACTCCAAATCATTCTAGAGCTGCCTCCATGGATTGATATGCTACTCCGTCTAAAGCTCCTTCAATATCCTTAAAGACGCTGACAAGGGCTTCCTTTTCTTTGAAGGTGCCCTCCACCGCTTCCACCAAGCTGTGGAGAGTGGTGGTTGTTGACTTTTATCTTTTACTTATGCATGTTGATATAGACTGAGTGGGTGTACATGTAAGGTTTTGTCCCTTATGTACCATAGATTTTACATGAACGAGGTTAGGCTTATAGGTCTGTTACAAGTTGGGTTGAGGCAGATCCCTGTTCTTTTACCACACAAACACCACAAGTGCCGTCCTCCAGTTCTTTGGAATAAATCCTAGGGCATAACTGTTTCTAAACAAAATAGTGAGTGTGTCTAGTAGAATATCCGGCCTTTCTCCAAGATCTATCCACCCTGGAGATCTAAATGGCTTAAAGTATCTTATTGCCCATTTAATTCTTTCAGATGTAAAGATTCTTTTTGACCGTTGTTTGGATTTAGCAACCTCCTGACCAAATCTCTTCCTGCTCTAGAGAATAAAATTCTCATTTTGAGTCAAAGAGATCGCCCGGAAAATGCGTCTCCAACAGTTGTAGTCTCCTTCTTGTTCACCGTAAGGCCTCCATTGGCCTTTACAAAGACTCTAAAGGGTTAGAGTGATCAATTTGGAGAGTTTTATGAAGCCTGGCAGCCTCTGGTAGGCTGTTAATGTTTTTGCGAAAGTTTTTCCAGGTTCTTGTTTTATTTTCCTAATTTCTTTCTTGTATTCATTTAGGGCATATTGGTAAGGGATCCAGTCATCTGTCATTTTTGCCCATTTGAGAAGTTTATTGGTTTTGTTTTTGATTGTTTCTTACCTCCCAGTCCACCAAGGCACATTTTCTTTAGTCTGTTTGGTCTTAGGGGACAGTTTTTCTTATAGGTCTTTATGGCGGCTTGCTCTACCAGTTGAGCCGACCTATCTAGTTCAAATTCATCTTTCTGATAGGATTCTATTTCCTTCAACTCTTTGGTGAGGGACACTCTGTATCCCCTCCAGTTGCTGGATTTTGGAACCCTGTGGATCACGTTCACCTCATCTCCCGCCTCTCCTACCTAATGGGGCAGTGATCCAAAAGTGAAGCCTTGAAAACACCAAACACCACCTTACACATTAGTAAGGTGGCAGTGAAACATGCCACCTTACTATATAAATGAAATGAATTTAAGTCCTTTAGATAAGATAATATCCAAAACCTCTTGACCTACTCTAGTTATAAAAGTGAGATTAGACCCTCTATTTTCTAGAATAGGATCATTACTAAAAATAAATTACAGGAGATCCTAACTTCTTGGGTTAATGTTGGTGCTACCCCAGTAGGTGTGATCACAGCTGAGGAAATTAACCTCATAATGCTGAGATTTGGTGAATCTTATACTATTTCAAATTCTGAACATAATTTACAATCTTTTGTACTCTATGTTTTGTTGAAAATAATCAGTTTATGCTTTTTCAGGACGCTATTGAAGCATTGAATTCATTACAAACAAATGCTCAAGTTCTTCAGAAGTTAAAACTTACAAAAAATTATAGTCAAGAAAACAATGTTCAGTCTACTATAAAGTACCTCTCTAGGTATGTAATATAATAAGTTGATATCATTAAAACATTACATTTTAGTATAAATATTAAAATAAAAAGGCTTATGGGGTATAATCTACTTCATAAAAACAGTGATTCAAGGATTCTTCCTCAGGAAATTGTTGACCTTTGAGACCTCTCCAATGTAATCTAGAATCAGAATCAGAATTGTATTTGGATGTACTTAGATAGTAATTAATGGTTATATAAATTCTGGAGTTCTATCATACTGTCAGTATGTCAGTACTTGCTTAGGTATTGTATGATAAGCACGAATTAAGTACATTATGATATTTAATTCAATACAAGTTTAACTGTCTGAAACTTGTAATACTAATTTTTATATTCCAGTGTTTTAAGGTAGATTTTGAACTGAATTTATCTTATTCAATTAGTCACTGAGTACTATTGTATTGTGGAGTTTGGGTAAAAATAAAAACACAGTAGACCAGTCGTTATAAATTATGCCTTTGCCCTTTTTTATTTTGTAACATCATTTCCATTAATGTCACATGTTATTGTTTTGCATAAAATGTGAACTGTATTTTCATGTTAACAATAAGAGATCAGTGAATCATATGATTGATTGCATTGAAAAATCTGTAAACAAATGAGAGTTTGGCTTTTGGAAACAATTGTTAAAAACAAGTACGTAAACAAATAACTGTTTAATATTATTAGTGTGATATAAAAAGCTTTGAGATTTACTTCCATATATAAAAATTTATTGTTTTCAATCCCTCTAAAGTACAAAAAATACATCTAAAATGTATATATAAATTTAAAAACATCTAAAATATATCATTGAAGACATTTACTATGTAGAGATCATCACTGTGTGTGTACCAAAGTATTGAAAAAATATGCCTACAGAAGTGTGTAGATTGTAGTATACTATAATTATATAGTATTATATTTCACTATTATTACATATTAATGTATCAATAGAAAAAATTTTAATTGTCATAGAAATGTAACAATTAAATTTTTACTTCTGTCTGTTTGGAAATAGTTTATTTTCAATGTTTCAGAATTTTTATGTAAAATAATTAGTACATATTACGATACATAACAGTTTTCAAAGAGCGACTTGTAGTTTTTTATATTAAATACTGGAATGACAAACTTCATAAAAATCACTATCAATAAGAATTGGTACAATTATAATAGATTTTTATTAATTTTATTCTTATAGTAAGCGTTTAATAATATCCAAGGAGGGTACTTCTGGGTGGTTTATAGCTTCCAGTTGAATCTACACTGGGTACAGCAAAAACCGGTGTGTAACTCATGTCTGAGCAAACCTATGGATGTCCAGGAGCAGCACATCACTAACCGCAAATGTCAAGATAATTGGGTGCAAGGGTTGATCAATAGATCAAGTCTACTGTGGCAGATTACTGTTGGAATTGGTGGAGTTTTCTAAGTATTAAGGGCTGTTGCTAGGCTAGACATAAGGGAATACCACCCCCTGTTTGTTCTCTTTATTTTTCAAAATTGGATACATTTCTTTTCCAAAACATCACAGAATTATTAGGTATACACGATGTTATGTCGGCACATTGAAAGATCAGAGATAAAAACTAAGGAACTTAAAATATGTGGTGGCAATGAATCGTCACTGAATTTCTCGTATATCATTTACGAGCGAAGAAATTTACACCACCAAATTTATCTTTGTGGCATTTCCTGCAAATACAACTGGTGGCGATAAACCTTCACATTTCCACTCAGCGTAAGAGTAAACTACAATATTACAGTTGTTTATTTGGTTTGAAGATGGACTAGAGATAGAGAATCAGTAATATTTGACCAGGGGACCGGGAATTTGAAAAAAGGTTTTGAGTGGCCACTCTGTTTAACCAATTTTTTCAATTAGCCTATATTTATAGCCTTAAAAGCACAGAGTAAGCTTGATAGTAACAACACTTGTTATTTAAACATTTTCTGCAACGCTGTTGAGCATGCAAGAAAATATCCAGATAAGAAAATTAAAATTTTTAGTAACAATATACTTTTAACTGTACATTTGACCAAATATTAAGTATGAAGTAATTGGTCAGTTCTGTAATGCAAATATCAAAGACAGAGTTACTATAATATTTTTACTATAAATTTAAAGACTGTTATAAAACCCATCTTGGTTGCCTTTTGACAAAGTTTTTGGGGAAATAAGGCAAAATCAATTATGTCACAATAAATACTAAGACCAGAGTAAATTACAGTGTCCATAAATACACATTGACATATTTTGTTGATCGTGGCAACAAGTCAAATTCAAAATTGGCATCAGAAATATAGTACATTCCAACCAGAAATGTTCATATATACTTGCAAAGCCTACGAAATTGTATGCAAGGCTGTGGATAACTAGTAAGTAGTACATAATATTTATTTTGAGGTATTTAGTTTTTCATATCTAAGTGATCAAACATCAATGTTGTTAAATTTAGGTCAATACAAAAAAATTAAATTCCGTTATTTTACACCACAAATACTGTGCATAGTTGACAAGGCAAACTAAAGGCAGGTTTGCTTGAATTTACCTTTTGAAATTAAAGAGAAATAGTGCTATTATATAGAGAGTGAACATCACTAATCTCATTGTTTTTTTATACAGGTTATAAAATTAACCAGTTCTAGTCTTTCTCTTCTGATGATGCCGATGACTGTTAGATTTACTGGATCCCTACTAAGAACAATAGTGAGGAGAATGCTTCAAAACCAATTGCTCATGGTTAAATTACGATTAGTACTACAGAATGGTGTTGAGAGGTCTTGATAGTGTAATGAGTGGCCAGTTGCATTTTTGTACTTTTCCTTATCAATGGTTCTGTGTTTAACATGGTCCTAGTTCCGATACCACAGATCGTAACAAATTTTATGCAATACTTGGCTTTTGACGTGACAACGTCTTAAATTAGGTTGCGGCTCGGAGTCACTCATGAAAAAGTGTAACGCCCGGTAACGTTACGATGCCCGTCCAGTGGGTCCGCCGCACGGGATAAAGCAGATAATTATGTTTATTCGTGAAAATGTGGAGTGCTTAGATTCGTCATTTACAACAACTACAACAATAAAGGTAAATAATTGTACACTGATATTTCATTATCGTAAACTATGATTGATTGATTAATTGTTAGATTGACACAAAAGTTGAGAAACTGAGTTTATAGGTTATGTCATACTATTGACAAATGTTGATAGTGTTAAGTAAATTATTAGTTTAAATCACTCTGCAATCAATCGTAATTCAGTCGATTGAGAAGAAACAGCGCGTATTGCTAGTCAAACATTTAAAATAACAAATTATAACCTCTAACCTGTCATAACAGTGCGACCAAACAAACGAACTAAACCGACCAATCACCACGCGTGGAGTTAGAATTTAACTGTGTTTAGCAAGAATTTCAAATTCCAATTTTAGTAAATGTTTTATTCAACTTTACCATTTACAATAACAAATTTTAATTAATTTCAAATTATGTACAATGTTTTAGTAAACAAAATATATTTCTATAGTTAAAATTTGTGCAATTCTTATTTTCATTCAATTCCTTGTTCCTATTGTGCAATTTAATAATATTCATATCAATAAATATTCTACCGAGAAAAAGACGTTGTCACGTAAAATCTTCGCCCGTAAAACCGACTTTACAGGCAACCATAATTTTTTTTTTTTTGGCATGCAGATCTTCAATGGACATATACCTCGAAAGTTAATAGTTGTTCCATCTATAGTGACATAGTGTTCAGAGTCAAAATTTAAAATGTTCAATTCATTTGTTTATAAATCTAGACCATATTGAATTGTTGCCAATGCCAGTGAATTCCCAATAACACATTGAGACTACCTAAATAGTGATATCAGAAAAGCCACCTAGATGCTGGTGAGGTAAGGTTGCCAGCAAAGCCAGCATATTCCCAATACTGCCTCTTGAGACTAGCAAGTTAGGGTTTTCTGGGAAGCCATCTTGATGCTGGTGAGATAAGGTTGCCAGCAAAGCCAGCATATTCCCAATACTGCCTCTTGAGACTAGCAAGTTAGGGTTTTCTGGGAAGCCATCTTGATGCTGGTGAGATAAGGTTGCCAGCAAATACAGCATATTCCCAATACTGCCTCTTGAGACTAGCAAGTTAGGGTTTTCTGGGAAGCCATCTTGATGCTGGTGAGATAAGGTTGCCAGCAAATACAGCATATTCCCAATACTGCCTCTTGAGACTAGCAAGTTAGGGTTTTTTGGGAAGCCATCTTGATGCTGGTGAGATAAGGTTGCCAGCAAATACAGCATATTCCCAATACTGCCTCTTGAGACTAGCAAGTTAGGGTTTTCTGGGAAGCCATCTTGATGCTGGTGAGATAAGGTTGCCAGCAAAGCCAGCATATTCCCAATACTGCCTCTTGAGACTAGCAAGTTAGGGTTTTCTGGGAAGCCATCTTGATGCTGGTGAGATAAGGTTGCCAGCAAAGACAGCATATTTCCAATACTGCTTCTTGAGACTAGCTAACTTGACCCAGTTAAAAAATCGTTTGGCTCTGGAATCTTGGGATCATGTATTAGGCTGCAGTGACACGAACGATGCATACAACAATTTCATTGCAACAGTCACATTGATCCTTGACCTTACTTGTCCTCCGAGAAAATCTAGGAGTGGGAGAAACAAAAGAAGAGAAAATTTTCTGCAGTGAAGAGGTCAGAGAATTGAAGAGAAGGTTCTTGGAAGCCAACAATCAATATCTTCTCAGTGGAGGTCATGGAGATAAAATAAGAGCGAACACCTTAAAAAAGTCATATGACCTAAAACTAAAGAGCTTCGTCGCACCTTTAACTCCAACCACATCAGCACATCCGATAATAAAAAGCAAGGCCATCTGGGATGTGATTAACTGCGAGCGAAACCCTAACAAAGTCCCACAAACTGAAGTAAAATCCTTGTCTGTTGACGAAGTGAACATCACGGATCCTAATGAAATTGCTTCCTGTTTTAACCAGTTTTTTGTCGATATTGCGGAAAAAACACTCTTCAGTCCTCGGCTGTTGCCTCAGGTCACTCACCTCCTAAATCCAACTGTCGAGGAAGTCTACAACGGCCCTAGTAAGACTGAATGAGTTTACAGCTACAAACGAGGCGGAATTGATTAGGACGATCGACTCTATAAAGCAAAAACCCTCTGCTGGTTTGGACGAGATCTCTTCCAGAATGGTTAAGTTCTGCAAGGAGGAGCTTCTGGTGCCACTTGTACACATATGCAATCTCTCCTTTCAGCAGGGACGCTTCCCTTCTAAAACTAAAAGTGGCTAAGGTTTTTTCCTCTCCATAAACGAGGGAAACAAGAGGACATGGGCAATTATTAGGCCAATATCGTTGGTTCCAACTTTCTCAAAGATCATCGAGAAGATTGTCATAACAAGACTATTTCAACACCTCAATCTAAATGGCCTTCTTACCAAATGTCAGCATGGTTTCATGAAGGGTAGGGTCGACACTGACAGGTTGGGTGGAACTTCTAAAGGACATCATCAACACATAGAGAATGGCTACTCCGTCTCCGGGATCTTCGTCGACATGAGTAAGGCTTTTGATTGCCTAGGCCACGAACTGATTCTATCAAAACTGAGCTTCCTGGAATAGATGGAAGGGCTCTCTGCTGGTTCTCTGACTATCTGGAAGACAGGTCACAAATTGTGGAAATTTCTCACGTCACTGGGGGGAAGTTGTGCAGGTCAAGATCCTGTCCTCTGCCTGTACGCAGAGGTGTGCCTCAAGGATCAGTGTTGGGTCCTGTTATGTTTATATTGTTTACTAATGACTTACCATCTTATGTCAACCCCTATGGCAATTGCTATATGTATGCCGATGATACCGTCATCTTATCATCAGGGAAGAATGTGGATTCAGTTGAGGTCAATTCCTTCATTGCTTTGAGTGTGGGCCTCTGACTACTGCTCCAGGAATGACTTGGTTCTAAACGAGGAAAAAACATAGCAGTTGCTGTTTGGACCAAAGAAAAAGCTAATATGTGGTATCCCAAATCTTCTGATCACAAACAACACCAAACACCCTGGGTGTTGTTGTGGATGTTGACCTCTCTTGGAAGAATCATATAGATTGTCTTTGCAGGAGACTTAGCACTGCCTTATTTGCCATTAAAAGAATTGTAGCTGTGGGAACTGAGGAGGCAGTCAGAGCGACTTACTTTGCCTTGTTTGATAGCCATCATATGACCTATGGGATCGCTTTGTTGTGGGGTGGATTCGTCCTGCTTCAATTTGGAGAGAATCCTACTTATTCAGAAGAGGGCGATTAGAGCAATGGCTGGACTGGGATTCCGTGAAAGCTGTAGGGAAACCTTCCGTAAGTGGGAAATCCTAAAACCGTGGCATCAGCTTACATCTTGGCAACTATAATGGAAGCTTGCAATAGCAACTCACCGATAAATTCATCTATCCACTGATCCACCGAACCAGGAATGCGAACAATTTCAACCTTCTTTCTCATCGCACAGCGCTGTTTGCGAAGAAACCTTCCTACGCAGGTTCCAGATTCTTCAAATCTCCTTCCGGATGAGCTGAAGAACTTAAGGGATTTCACCTTCAGACGACACCTTGAGGAGGTGGTTTGTGCAGCGGCCATTCTATGCAGTGAATGAGTTTCTCTCTAGGAAGAACAATGACCTAACTTTTGCAAGTCTAGTCTAACTCAACATGTATTTGAAATTTGAAGACTGTATTGACGCTTATCAAATCTTGATGATTGTGAATAAAAGATGTTCTCTCTCTCTCTCTCTCTCTAGCAAGTTAGGGTTTTCTGAGAAACCATCTTTTATGCTGGCGCTGTTGAGTGTGAAACTGAATTTTGTGTCTTTACTTGACAGGCGAGACTGAGTTTAATTTTAGTCATTAGAAGGAAAGGCTACTAGAAAATTCTACTTACATTTGGGTGTAATGAAAATGGCCAATAATTGTCAAGAGGAATCTTTTGTATATTACATATAGAATGTGAGAAAGATTTTGTGATATTATTATGTCACTATTTGTTTACATGTGATTGTTACAGATCTGGAATTACCTTAGATCAATTAGAGAGAGAGTTATCTGTAATCCATGTGTCAGGTACCAAAGGGAAAGGTTCAACTTGTGCCATATGCGAATCAATTCTTCATTTCCATGGTTATAAAACTGGTTTCTTCTCTTCTCCTCATTTGGTTGCTGTTAGAGAGAGAATACGAATCAACAAAACTCCCCTAACAGAAGCAGTTTTTGCACAATATTTTTGGAAAGTGTATAACAAGTTACAAGTAGAGAAGGTAATTTAATGGTTTATTAGTTAATCTTATTCTACATTATTATTATAGACATTAATAATATATTATGGGAAAGTTGTACTCATATTCAGGTTAATGGCCTAAAATTTTTATAGTTCTTAATGTTATGTCATACCTTTTCAATTTGCATTAAAACTTATTTTTTTATTTATTTGTAAAATTTACCCCTTTCATGGTTTTTGATATAAAACTATGTTAATAGCGATTGCATAAAAGTGTTCTACAGTGGAGTCCCGCTAATCCGAACGTCGGTTAATCCGAACGTCGGTTAATCCGAACAGGTCCAGGAGGAATTATTTATAACGATAATGAACAGTTATAGGAACTAATTACTTAAAAAATGAAAATGGGTGCATCATTTCGTACATAAACAAAGAAAACTTTAATTTAATAGACATACAGTATTTTATTAAGACAAATTGTGAACGGTACAGTACATAAATAATGAAGTTAAATACAGTACCAAATTGAAACTTATAGGTTAAGTATGAGTTAAATTACTGTATTAATAAGTAAAATCAAACAAAAATTGGACGTACAGTACTGATATTATTATTGAGTACAATATTAATTTTTAAAAGACATAAATTCAGTTATTGTCTTCTGTCGCATTGAAGAGAGTCTATTGGATGACGCGTAGTTTCACCATCGTGTCATAAACATGATATCGGCAGGTGTAGCAGTAGCCTGTTGCTCTAAGTATCGTAGTGCAAGGTTAAGCGCTGCTGCACCGTCTGCGTGTGGCACCAACTCTCCTTTATCACCCAGGTTCTCGTCGTCCCGTAGCGCGTGGACCCGTACAATATCCAGTACGCTCACATTAATAGAACTCTCACACTAAATACGGTAAATGTGCTTAGTATTCGCAAACACGTTTATTTGTCAAGAAATACAATGCAACAGTCAGAAAACATATTTTAATAAAAAATGTTAATAATTCTATAACAGAATAGACCCATTCTCAAGTTTAAAACCGTAATTTTCTGTAATTCTGGATAATCCGAACAATCACATAATCCGAATAGGGCTCGGTCCCAATTAGGTCGGATTAACGGGACTCTACTGTACTTACGTAATATTACGCATTGTAATATTGTTCCTGTTTTATTCTGTTGTATGTTGTAATATTGCACAAGAAGCATTTGTATGTCAACCGTGCATTGTGCATGTAGGTCTGGAATTTTTTACTAGATGTCAGCACTTGCTGGGTCCTCTGTCATGAGTGTTTGCTTCTAAATGAGTTCGCTGTAGTCACACAGTGCAGACAGCTACCTTGTGTCGTTGTTGTATGTAACCCGGAGTATTTATTGTAGTGTTCACTTTATCATAGAAATATACAATGCACAAGTAGACGATTTACTTCATTGACGTGATGATGACACGGATAGTGAAAGTAACTTAGTAGATAATATTAAAAAATAACAAAAATTTTAAAAGAACACTAAAAATAATTTTTTTTGCATAAAAAAGTATAAGCTCTACAAACCTCTCTCTGTAAAGAAAAAAAACAGCAAAAACAAATTCAATAAGACAACCAAGTTTAAGGTACAAAAAGAAAACTATTAAGTAGTTTAACACATTTCTTAAAAATTATTCAATAAAGAAATAACCTACAACGTCTTTGAGTTTCATGAGATTTACAAGAAGTTTCCTCCTTTATTTACTTTTCATACAAAGTTTACAAATCTCATCAGACACAGGTAATTTCATTAATTTGAAAGTATCCTTTTGGCAAAGTAGATCTTCAGTAGTCACAACTTAGCACTCAATAAGAAAATATAAAAAAATTTGTAAAAATTAAAAAAATTACAAATACCAACAACTATAATCACTTGACAAAAACCAAATACTTTTTGAAAGCCCAATATAAATTAAAGCTGACATACAATCCCAACATTTTTATGTTATGTTAATCCTGAAATTTCGTTCTATTAGATAAATATAAATCTTAAAAATACAAAGAAAGTTTAAATTGGACAAATATAAATATTTTTATAAAAATGTGTTATTTAAACATTTTTTGAAACATTGTTTTTATAAACACTTTTGTTTTACTGTGTTGAGTATTAGTAGAGCTCAATATCTCAACTGACCTATGGACTCTAAATTGTGCATTAAACTTCAATTCTATAATAGAAACTCTGAGTTTGATGATGTTGCATCTCAGTTCGTGGGATTTGACTGATCATTATTAAATATTTTTTCATTGGTCTTATGGGTAACCATAATGGCAACAAGAAATTATAAGAATAAATACATTTTTAAACAAATTCAGTAGAATCATAGGAGATTTTAACATATATGGTATTAAAGATTTATAGCCTAGCTATTCCAACACATAATTATAATTTTATGTTGACTTGGTGTGTAGATTTCTATTACTTATACACTAATATGGTACCCAATTTAATGAACAAAAATGTGAATGATTCATGTAGCAAGATATCTTGAAAAATATTTCATATATAGATTTAAAATGTTACATGAAACTTTATTTCTAGATACACATGAATGAGTTCTATGATGGTGCATGGCCAACCATGGAATTTGGAAGAGCGTTGTTGAAGCCTATCACTTGGTAGGCTGTCAGTTTCATTTTTGTTACCATCTTCATTTAATAACTTTTACATGTAATTAAAATTATATACTCAAACACAGTACACCTGTACCTACATATCTTGAATAATAAATTTGGTCTTAATTGGATCATAAGTCTCTGAGTTATGAATTTTCAAAGTTACAGTTGTGTGAAAAATGCTAAATACCAGTACTCGTTTTTTGTTATCACCCACATTAAAACTGGAAGTTATTGTTTGTGTATAGTTCCCTTTATATATCTCAAAGCAGAAATTAACAAGCCAAATTTCAATGTTCCTCCCTTTATTGTAGCTGCACGAGTTAGATTTTGGTTAACTTTCAAATTCAGGCATCTAAACTTTATAATCAGAAAGTAGTATCATCATAAAGCAATAAGATAAGTCCTAACATATCGGTAACACGTTGTTTAATAGGAGAAGACAGAAAGGTCATTGATAAACAGAAGAGATAAAAGGAGACCCAACTAGAACTGTTTTGAGATTCTATTAATTCGTTTAATATTTCTATGAATGGACAAACAAATGTTTTTGATTTTAATAAACAAATTTAAGGCTGGTAATAACACACAGGTTCAAAATGTCTAATTTACAATCAAAATTAAAATTAATATGTAAAAAATAATTTTTAAATCGGAAGATGCTAGTGACATACTTAAAAATTGACATATAATCATTCCTTTTTTAAATGTAGAAGGGCTTCCATCTTAAAGTCATAAGAGATATAAACAATTCTTACAACTGAAATTGCTAGAAAATGTGTTTACTATATTAAATATAAATTCATTTTTGGTCTATGTTGTGAAAAAGTTTGAGATAGCCTAAAAGGTACAAATGTTATGTATTTTAGAGCAGAATTGAAAAGCATTTTTCACAGATGTCATTAGAACAGTGTTTTTTGTGATTTTTTATACCTTGTAAGGTTTGAAAATAGTGGCCACACAAAGTTTTGAGAAGGCACAATAACATGAATGAGGTGAATATTGAGTTTAGCTCTAGTTCACCTTCTTAGTGCAGTATCTGGAGTCAGATTCCAGACTCATCACATTCAATTAACCGTTTCCACCATAAAACTCAAGTCACATTAATAGTAAATATGATAAATACCATAATTTCAAATTAAGTACAATCAACTGAATCCATACCTTTATAAACCTCTTACATGGTTATGAGCATTAAATGCTTGTGAGGTTTCAAGATAATGGATCTTCTAAATTCTTTAAAGTATTATAAACATAATGATTCAAATGATTTATTCAGCTGACCTACAAATTGTAATCAACGAATTATACTAATGGAACGCGCTCTGGGCCAGAGAAACCGAGCTGAAATCCTGTGCTGCGTTCCGAGTCTGCAGGCGCTGGAAATGGGCAAGAACTCACTCACTCCGCCCATATGGCTGGCATTATAGTAATGGTTTAACATCACTTTAAAACGCCTTCTAGACTTAATAATATTGTTAGATACCACAATTTATTTATTATTAAATAAAATAACAAAATAACTGCTTTTTGCCGTAGATTTTTATTTTAAGTTAAAAAAAAAAAAACAGATTTTTGTACAATATCAAAATAACTGAGATTTTGATTTGGTATTTTACTTATGAAGTCGGAAACGAAGATTACAGACGTTTAAATATTTTCCAGGTGAAAAACAACTTTTTTATTGATAGTATTTTATTTCAAAGTAAAACTGCATAAAATGTACAAACTCTAATGGCTGTTGCATATGACATGGAAAATAAACAAATGTTGGAACTGCTTCATTTTTTAGACATGTTCTTAGTGTGTCAGGGAAAATTAAATGGTAATCATGTTTGGTAAAATGTTTACTGCATAAAAAAGTATGTTTTGTTGGCTTAACATTTTTTTCTCTTTGTCACATTAATCCACTTTTTTAATAAATTGTCGTCATTCAATGGAAAGCTAAAACAAGAAAATTAACAAATAATAAAATACATGTAGCTGAAAATCACAAAGATCCAATAATTATAAAGTAGAGTAGGTCAGTAGATATTGTTTTTAGCAATGATTTATAAGTTTATGCATTTATAAGTGCTATAACGACCAACATTGATATCATGGATCAATGCGGATGAAATAATTGAGTGAGAAGCATGTTTTACTCAACTATATAATTATTGTTCATGATTAAAAAACGATAGCTTATTAGGTTAATTTACTCATTAACAGTCTTACCGTACTTTTAATTATTTGGGTAACCCAGTTAATAATTTGGCAATACAGAAGATAATATTGGTGAGAATTACTCTTTTGGAAGTTGCAAATAAATATTGACATGATTGACACAGTAAGAACTTACTTGTGAAAAGAAATGTGGTTGTCTTTAGTCCATCTGGACGTGCAGTTGTACGCAGAGCAACTCTTCACCATATCACGAAATAACAAACATTACTAACATTGACAAATAAACAGAAAACAAACTAGTTGAGTTGCTCATATTAGACGTCTTGACGTAATAAACAGGAAGAGTTGCCAAACAATGCAAATAACAACAATATTTTTTGTTTCGGCATGAAAAAGCGTGATGCCGTATCGTCCTTTGATCGTCGCACAACTCGGTGAGTTCTTGCCCACTTTAAGTGCGCCTGCAAGTCCATGGATACACCTGAAACGCACAGCTGTGTGCGACCGGAAAACACAACATGTGGCTTATGGGCAGTGTGCGCGTTCCAGTAGTATAGTTCGTTGATTGTAATAGGCTATGTGTAGGGGAAACAACATTCAACTAAAGAAACTTAGCTGCATTTAATAATTATTAGAGTCCTTGCACCAATAAATGTACATCATGTCATACACTAAAAATATAAATAAAACTTAACATTCCTGCAGGTATTAAAAAAAACACTAACCAGCATTTTGTAAAGGACTACATCTAAGAAAATAAAGATTTGACTGAGAATTAAAAACTGTGTGCATTAGTTCAGGATTGGACCATGCACTCTACATACAACACTAAACACATGCAGAAATTATAAACAAATTAATTTAAATAACCATACATAATAAAATGCCAACAATTAAAATCATCATTCTATAAGTATTGTACAAATTGGAATTTGGATTTTTTTTGTAAGAATGGTTTATTGAGTTCTCATTGTAGTAGTCTTTTAAGTTAGTGATAATGTCCTTATTCATTCATAAATATTATTGGTTAATACAAAAAACTTGGTTTTTTAATTAATTGGCTGATTTTAAAAACCTCAAATTTGGAAATTTAATTTTGTTTCAGGAACACGCAAATGACATGCCCTCATATTTCAAGTTTTTGACTGTTATGGCACTCAACGTTTTTGCAGCAGAAAAAGTTGATGTAGCAATCATTGAAGTCGGAATCGGTGGAGAACTGGACTGCACAAATATATTCAAGTGAGAGTTGTAACAGTAGGAATTTATAAATCACATTGAAGGTATTGAATATGTGTGTAATTAAATTAGTAAAAAAAAATTTAACTGTGTTAATTTTTATTAGAAACTGAGTGCAACTTTAAAAAATTAAAGCGGCTTTAAAAACATTGTGTTTTGAAGCTGTTCAAAGTGTTTTTATTGTTATGAAGAGTAAATATTTATCCTCAGTTAGCTTTAAAAAGGTTAAAACAATCAGCTTTTACCACAACTTATTAGTTTTCAGATATTTTATACTTTGATGTTATTGAACAGAAATTAATTTCATAACTATACTTAAATGGTTAATCCAAATACTACATCCATTTGTATAGTGATGTAGTAAAAAAACCATATAAAAAACTTAAATAACCACAGATAAAGTTTTTAAATAAAATAAAATATTTAAAACTTCTTTCCTAGACTGGTACATTTATACGTCATAAGAAAATTATGCCATGAAAATCAAATACTATTAATTAGGTAAATGGGTACTTCTTTTTTACAGATCATTCAACATTACATAGATACTTCCGATATCAAAAACCTAGAGCAAAGAGATTAATAGAGAAGGTGCTATTTTCTAAGCTTCCATGTACTTTGAAATTACAAATAAAGTTAGCATTTGAAAATCAAGATTTAAAAATTTCTGAAATTTTGAATGAAATAGTTTAATTGATTTTACGTTAAAGTAACCTTTTTATGGGATTTGTAGAACAAAATTGTCTTAAAACTCAAAATTTCCTTTCTTTATTGTAGCTAAGATTTATAGATGACATTTTTGTAGTCTGGAATCATGGGTTAGAGAAACTTCATCATTTCCTTGATAGTTTAAATAAATTTTCATGTATTAACTTTAATTGGAATATTAATCACTAAATCGTCACTTTTTTGGATGTTGAGGTTTTTCTAAAAAATCGTATTTTAAAAACCAAAATACATGTTAAGGGTACTAATAAAATTAATTACTTACATTACCATACATAATGGTGATTTACATGACATGTAGCTGCCATCCAAATCATGTAAAAAAGTCCATTCCAAAAAGTCTTTCAATTAGAGCCGAATCCTTATGTACAAACGCTTACGATTTCAAAATTTACAAAAGCAAACTTACTAAAGCTTTTTCTAACAGGGAATACCCTAAAAAACTGTTGAACCGGCAGCTCAGACACCAAAAAAAGGTTACAAATATTCCAAATCACTTCCAAAATGATCCTAAATTTATAACAAAAGTTTATCCTGGTTTGCACAAATTCAATAAAGTTATGAAAATTGGCTATGAAATTTTAAAAACTCGCCCTTAAGTGAGAAATTCCAGTTAATTCCAGGTGTCCAGGCCACCTAGAATAGTATTTAAGAGACCTAAAAATTTGAAGAATATGCTTGTAAGGCCCGAAATTAAAGTTGGAAAAAATTATGAAAATTTATCTTTTGGCTGTGAACCATGTAATAAACCACGTTGTGGTATTTGCAAAATTATGGATAAGACCGATCAATTCCAAAGTAGCGTCACTAACAAAACCTATCCAATAGCTGGTAAATTGGACTGTACCTCAACAATTCAATTTACCAGCTAACTTGTAGGTTTTGTCCCAAGGGCTACATTGGGCAAACCTCAAATTCTTTGCGGGTAAGAATGACCTGTCACCGTTTTTCTATCACTCACAAAGACGACAAAAAACCAGTAGCCTTACACGCTATTCACCATAAGAAAAGCATTGAGGGTTGTTATAAACTCAAAGCCATAAGAAAAATTACACCTTGTGAAAACAGCTCTCAAAATGATTTAAATTTAAGGAATAATGAATTGGCACACCAACTTATATTAAAATCGAAACAACCATATGGACTTAACATTCGCTAAATTATTGTTTTCCACTTGAATAATTAGATTCTGATATACAAATTTACCTAAATTCAAAATTATATTATATTATGTTATTATTGTTAAATTAACAACTAATCAAAACTTGTTTACATGTCAAAATTGTAATTACATTTAGAATGTTTATTATCAGGTGTTTCTTCTTTTGTTTGTTTATTTTATTCTGTGTATGTTTTAACCCTCTGAGTAGCAATACTTTTTTCTCCAAGTGGCAGGACATTTTTACTGGTTTTGTATGTTCACAAAAGAAAATTTGGTACTTTGGGATTATACCGACCACACCCAGACATGAATCGTTATTTAACATTTTGCTTCTACTGATTACTAGATTAGCGTTAGAAGACTATTTCGTCAGTATAAAACAGGAATTGTCTTATCGCAAACCCCTCCCCATCCTCAGACAGAGGTCAAAGTCGAGCGTCTAGTAGATAACGTGATTGCAGAGCCTCGCCGCCCGTTCAGCTGGTGCATCGCTTTGTTGTACTTTCGTGTTTTACCTCTACATTTCTCCAAACACAAAAATTTAACAAAAACAAACATTTACCAAACTAAACTCTTTATTAAAAAAACACTCAAAACTTGTTTTTATTCTTGATCACATTCCGCCACCCAAAATGCGAGTGCCTCCGGCCATCAGCGCGGGCTTCGACAGCACCTTCGGTGCTGCCCCGCGCTGATGTCGACGAAAGAAAAACATCCCTCGAGATAGTACCTATCAGTAAAATATCAAATTCTAGAGGGGCTAATCAGAAATATAAATTGAATTGAAATGGAAAGGCAATTATGTACCGTGCAAATCACGTGATGCCGCGCGGCCTGCCGTAATCAGGATTCTCGAGAAAGATAAGATAACAGCGACAACAATACCGATCACAATACCTGGAAATGCTTGTAAGTTTGTAATTTTGTAATTGAAGAGTTGTTTTTTCGTTCTATCATGTTTGTTTCTATAAATTTCTATTTTTGTGTTCTTCATACTGGTGTGGTCGGTATAATCCCAAAGTACCGAAAATTTATATAAAATACTGTGAATTATATAGGTAAGACATATCATGTATCAATTTAAACTACATAACACACAGAATAGAATGGTAATTATATGAAACACTTAGCTTGGATTGGTTGTAACACTGACACTGCACAAAGTCTGGTACATGAGCAATCCCGTGAGTAAGATCTTCTTTTGGTCCAGGAGGTAGTTTCTGTTGGTGGATGGACCGTTTGTAAGGGTTCCATTAGTGCCAGCATATCTATATAGTATATCAAAATAAAATTTGGAATCTGGTCTTTCTAACCATACCTAATATATAGCGTTTAAGTCGCGGCATAACATCAGAAATAGCGGATCAAAAGAGGCTTACATTAATAGACACTAGAGCGTCTCTGCCACTCGCGAACGAGATTTAATAGATGCTCAGCATCTCACCACTTGGAGGGTTAAAAGTGTACTTGATGAAGTTGTTAATTACAACGAAATATTGTACATCAGAAAATTTTAGTTTTCTATTGAAACTGCTCTAAGATAACATATATATATATATATATATATATATATATACACACAGCTCTGATAACACCACTTTGATAAAAAGACAAATAATTTAGGTTTAATAACAGTGTTTAAATGTAAAGTACATGTCAGACTACATTGTCTCTTATATCTGCACTTCTAGCAGTTACCCACTCCTTTGCACATAATTTAGTAGGTTCTGGACGTGTATGACCATTACTGGTTTGAGTGAATTTTATTTCTGACGCCAATGTTGAGATTTCCTTGTTGCCACGATCAAGAAAATACGTTAACATTTTATATTTATGGCTATTCTAATTTACTTTGTTAGATAGTAACATTATCTTTTAGAACTAATACTTAATATTTGATTAAAATGCACAGCTAAAAGTACGTTAACAAAGATACTACTCGTTTGTTTCCTTTTTAACTGAAAAACATTGGTTATATTCTAGAACATTTAGAGCTGGAATTAGTACATTAGTACAAAAGCACAGTCCAGCACAGTTCTCACCTAATCGCTGAAGTCTAAAACAACGAAGTTTTAAAACGAAGTTAAAAATATTTTCACTCACTATAAGTGTAAACAAATTTAAAATAATAAACAATGTTTACACAGAACAGTTGATAACATTAGAAATGCTCTTTTACTTAATATTTCAGAACTTTAGAGGGATTATGTTGCTACTTTAAAGACCAGTGGGGCATAGCCTGGAGGGATTTTAGAAATAAGAATATGCATATATTCATCCCAGAGACCTTTAGAATCTACATGTCAAAATTTCAGTTGTTTGAATAGTTTATGGGTGAATAAAAAATCAAGTTAATTTTACAGACACAATAATTCAAGTAACATTTAATAAATAATACAAATTACTTATTAATGATGGTAATTACTGCTGATATTTAAAAGTTGAATGATAGAAGATTTAAATTGTTTTGTAGGCTGAGGTATCCTGCGATAAACAACAAAATTAAAAAAGACGCAAGGTACACGTACATGTACTTTATTATAAAGTGGTCTAAAATTAGAGCTTTAAGTTCAACCATAGATAATTCATTTTAAACACAAATATACATCTTAACTTATTGCCTTCAAATAGTGTTTGGCTAAATAACAATCGTAAATGTTTCGTATTTGCAGTTAAATACCAATATGTAGGTGCTTTGAAAACTGTGATCTTCTAAATTTAGTTAGTGGCCACTCTGAACACTTCGGGGTATGAAAAATAGATAATAGCCGATTCTCAGACCTACTGAGTTTGCATATAGAATTTGGTAAAAATCGGTAAAGCCGTTTTGGAGGAGTAAGGTAACCAACATTGTGACACGAGAATTTTATGTATAAGATAAAGCTAAATTATCAGTACTCTTAGATTACTTAGACGTGAAAACGGTCCTTGGATGTGCAGTGGACAGATGTCGCTGCGCGCGCATATGCGCGGCCCGGCCCGCTCACCGTGCAGCGCTGTCAGTCAGTTCTATCTGCTCTACGAGTGAAGTGTCTATTAGCGTGACTGAAAACATACGTATCAGTTGTTACAATGGACAACGCAGGTGCTTCGGTTTCTTAACCTGTAAAAAAACCTGTTATTCACAGTCAAGCATGCGAAATAATATACAACGTTTACAATTATATGCAGAAACACTACCCCGGAATGTCAGGAAAACAGCTCAGACTAAAAGTGGCAGATGCTTGTGGGAAATCATCAAGTACCGTGTATAGAGTTTTAAAAGAAAGTGAAAATTCCCCTGGAGAAACAAAGAAATTCACCACTCCCCATAAAAGAAGGCCAAGAAAAAAGGAAAAGAGTGATTTCGATGATTTTAATAAATGCTTACTAAGAAGAGTGATAAACGAGTTTTCACGTAACAGAAGAGGAAAGTCCAACATTAAAGGGTATTTTAAGGGCAGTGAAAGAAAGAATACAATATCAAGGGAGTGTATCTAGTTTAAGAAAAATTATTCTGGACGTAGGTTTCAAGTGGAAGAGGGCAGAAAATAATCTGAAACTCCTCGTAGAAAAGTCAGATATTCGGAATTGAGGTTAAATTATTTGAGGAAAATTCAAGAGTTTCGTGAAGCAGGGCATAACATTGTATATATGGATGAAACTTATTTTCACAGCTCTTCTGCGGTCTCCAAGACTTGGACAGAAAGTGAAACCAAAGGTTTAAAGAACCCAATAAGTAAAGGGAAACGGTGGTGATTGTTCTCCATGCTGGTAGTGAAGATTCATAAGTTTTTATTATTCATTAAATATTTATTCATAGTAATATTTTATTTTGTTAACCAGCAATATCTTGGAGTCGTGTAATTTTAAGGGAGTACAATGCCTAGACACGTGTATCAGCCCAATGTCTGCAGTAGTGCTAGTAGCTGCCGGCCGCACCTGTCGTTCCGCTCCTCTTACCCACCCCGCCCCACCCATCTCCTCAAACTCCACACCCCTCCATGCGCGAACCGTTTCACGTCTGAGTAATCTATCTGTAATAGATTGGATTTCATTTCATATATAAGACACTTTATTAAAAATTTATTGAAATTATAAAGTTTAGTTGTAAAATTTACAGATATATAAATAGCATAGTAAAAGTTGTTATTATACATGTCTTAACAAAATCATTATTATTTATAGAAACCATTTATAAAGGAAATGATTACAGAAAACCTGCTGTAGTGGGTATCACCTCCCTTGGATTAGACCACACGAGTCTGTTGGGGAATACTATTGAAGAAATTGCTTGGCAGAAAGGTGGGATCATGAAGTTGGGAACACCAGCGTTCACGAGCCCTCAGTTAACGCCAGCTTTAGAAGTGTTAAACCAGCGTGCTGTAGAGAAAAAGGTACAATATTCATATCTTCATCTTAAACTGTTGTCAATATAAGTTCCCTGCTTAGTATCATCTGTTACGTTAGACTTATCTGAAGTACACAAGGCTATCAAAGTTTTAGATGAGTCCAAGGGTTGTGGGTCTGAGTCTATTCCCCAGCGTCTGAAATACTGCTGTCAACTGATAGAATATCCTCTCACTAGGATACTCAATAAATCTTTATCAGATGGCATATTTCCTAATGTCATTAAAAGAAATTTCGTTGCTCCTATTCTCATAAAGGGTCCAGTTAATAATGTGAAGAATTACCGCCCCATTGTTATAATTTCAGTTATCACCAAACTATATTCGAAAAGGTCTTCCTCAATAGGACACACTTTTCCTTTTCTCATCAAATTACTTTTCATCAACATGGATTTATGCGTGGGTGTTCTTAAGCCACAAACTTGTTGACCTTCCAGTCTGACATATTTGATGCCTTCGTTGAGTGCTCCCAGGTCGATGCTATCGAACTTGATTTTGCCGAGGTTTTCAATCATATAAGTCATATACTGTTGTTAAGAAAGAAACATGTAGATTTGCCAGCAAATTGCTTGACTGGATCTCTAGGTACTTACATGATAGGACACTACAAGCTCTCTTTAATGAAACTCTCTCTTGCTCATTCAAAACCACAAGGATCTATATTGGATGTAAGGATCCTTACCTGTTCAACATATTTATTAATGATGTCACAAACCAGCTGCGTTATAAGTACTTATTTTTCGTTGATGAGATCCAACTTTATGAGAAAATTTGTTCAGCTAGTAACTGTGACCTTCTTCCAGCTGGACTGGATTGTATTGTGGAATGGTGTGGTACTAACTCGATGTCCTTAAACAAAGACAAATGCCTATGCATTACCTTCCATCTCAATATTAGCCCTTATCAGTGTGATTATAACGATGCTATCCTCAAGCATACATCAGAAGTAAGGGACCTGTATGTCATTTTGTAAAATCTACGAACTGGGAACACCAAGTTCATGCTGCCTGCATCAGTGCACTGCCTTCGCAGTGGTCTCAAGCATCGCCTCCATAGAAAATTCAAAAGCATATGTTTTCTGAAGCTGCTCTACTCTTCGTTTCAGACCTCAGGTGGTGTACTGTAGTATCGTCTAGGCTTCTCATCAGGCCTACCTAAAATCTGATCTTGAAAAGGTTCAAAATTGTTTCTTCCACCTGGTGGGTACCCATCTTGGGCACACCAACACACTCTTGCTTGATACTGTCCATTCTTCTCAATCTGTTATCCTTTGAGAAAAGATGTACAGTTCAGGACATCATGTTCTTACACCACTTAGTTAACTCCAAGGTGGACTGCTCCGACCTTCTCTAGAGAATTCATTCAGAGTCTCGCATTCTTTGCTAAACCAGTCGTCTTAACGAACTATGCCAGGAACAGTCCTCTGCTAAGGATGTAGGAGTGGGCGAACTCTATCTCCGAGGATTTGGACCTCTTTCATATGAAAAGAGGCCCATTCAGGAATCGTCTGCTGATCCCCCTACATTAAATACACACGTACATCCATATACACGCACCGCATGCTGTGATAATTATTTTACACTAGTAATTGCTAGTGTTTTTGTTTTCCTTAATTCTCATTTGTTGTTATCCTTGTAATGTTTTTCATAGTTATTAGAAAACTATGCACTTTTTGAGATTTGTTTTGATTTGAATTTATTAATATTTATTGTCGTTATTGTTATGTTGCTGCTGTTTTATAGAATAAATAACTGTAATTATTGTTACAGTGTTTGTTTCTAAAGTAATGAGACTGATTGCTGCACAGCACCCCAGTCGCCAGAAGCACACTGAGGGGTGGCCCTGTCCAAAGTTCAATGCAGTTAGGATCAAATATGGAGCTAAATCTGTTCTCGAGTTTTTGACACTGTAGAAAATGTAAAAATCGAGCATTTACTGTAGCGTCACTTAAAAACTAAATTTGTTTTTATTTGAGAAAACCATTTTTGAGACATACAATTTAAAGATACTTACATAGGTGATGTCCCCTCAAGGGCTTAAGTTGAGGATTCCCAAATAAATAAAAATAATGAAAGATAAAAATACACTATAGAATTGCTTATGATATTGTATTTGTAAGCTACAAATTTGTTCATGATTTGAATTTTTATTGTAGTGTCCACTCTGGGAGGTGCCTCCTCTTAGTGAGTATGACTGTGATGGTCTCCAGTTGAGTATTGGTCTCAAAGGCGATGTACAAACAATAAACACATCACTGGCTCTGCAGTTATCTCGGGCCTGGATCAATCGGCAACAACAAGGTATATTTCTGTGTTTTGTTGTTTACACAAATTTATTTACATACATTTTGATCATAACTAGTGAGAGTAGTCCTGTGTTTGAAATAAAGTTAAATATTTCGTAAACTGTGAGATTCTTCTTGCTTAATCCGCAATATCAATGAAATTGAATGACGTAGGTAGATAGCACTAAGAATATTATCATTGATTGTATTCTGATTTGCACAGATTAAAATCTGTAGAGACAGTGGACAATTAATTAGTTTTACATAGAAGTTCTAGTTTTAAGTTACAGATTTTATCATTGACAGCTTCCAGTTAGATAGTTTACATAACAACAAAAGTTTCATGATTTCATTTCCTCTATTTTATTTCTTTTTAATTAAAGAATGAAATATTAAAAAAACACAGGCCAATTGAATCTAAACTAAGTAGAACAACTGGACTTTGGTTTAATTTCTATTTGACAATTCAACTGTCATTACCTAGCCTACATAATATGTTTGCAACAATGGATTGTTGCAATCCTTCAAACATATAACATGAAAATTTCAATAAGGAAGCAATTGGGAGTGCCGATGGCTGAGTGGTCTAAGACGTCAGGATTTGAGTTAGCAATAGCACAGGTAAATCTACAAATAATGTAATTCTTACACTAGAAATTTACAAAATATACCATCATTTAGAAAAGTATATACACTACAAAACAAAAAAAATAAATGAATAACCAATTTTTAGCCATCAAAAACGCAAGTGAGGGAGTCAGAGAACTCACTGACTCATATGTTAATATAACTTTGGTGGAGGCAAGTAACGCAGAATGACAAATGCACACAGCTCAAGGCATGCATTTTAATCCTGATGGGGACAAAATGGTTGACAGAGAAGATAAGTGAAGTACCAGGGATCGGTCTCTCACGACCTGTGCACATATCCTCATCCACACCAGAAACTGAGACCACAACTCTCATTTTTGGAAACGACAAAACAGCCAGAAAGGATCCCAACATCTTGTGCGAAATTTTTTACCTTAACATACAATCAATCAGGAATTAGTGGTTTCCATTAGAGTTAGTATTAGATAGCCTAAGTTGTAATGTTGTAAGGATTAATGAGCATTGGCTATATCAAAAGTCTGCTTTACATTCTGGTAGATTTACACTTTAGCTGCTTTGTAGAAAACCACCACTTATTGAAGGTGGCTGCTGTATATTTGTTAAAGTTGGATTAGATTATAAGGTGATAAACGTTTGCTAAAACTGTAGTTAATACTATTTACCACACTGAAGACTCAGACTCAGTTTTCATGTTCTTTTATTATTTTAAAATATATTTTCTTAAGTTTGTCACTAAACTCAAGAACTTAAGGTGATTGTATTCATATTGGTACCATAATCATAACGGGTAATTATAATATAAACATAAACAAGAATACAATTAAGAGTGAATCTTTTCTGAATCTACTATGATCTTGTACTGTGTATTGTTTAAGTAAGGAAGATACAAGGAAAAGTGCTTGTCTAGATATCATTATAACCAATGAAAATAGTGCAGAAACAAAGTAAAATGTATTCTTCAAGCTCATAGTAATAGGAATATAAAATCCTGTGCATTAGCTGCATTTAAAGCACATATTGAACTGTTGGATTGTTTAGATCTAAGATGGTTCTTTAATGTTGAAGATACTTTTAATTATTTTGTTAAAATATTATCTGATACTTATAATTACTGTTGTAATGTTACGGAATTCAAAATGGTATCATTGAAAGAACAAAAGAAAAAACAAAAATGGTTTACTCCTGAACGTAAAAAGTCAAGAGAGTTGTTGTTAACCCTCCATGATACAGAATTGCAACAATGATGTAGAGAAGAGTAGGTTTAGAAACAACTGCATGTTAGCAAAAAGAGCAGATGGACTTAAAATAAAGCAGGCAAAAAATAGCAGCAAATAACTAAATAAAAAAATCAAAATAATAAATGTAAAGCAGCATGGACTGTTATTACTACTGAAACATATTGAAATGGTAATGGAAACTGAAAATGCTAATGTTGAATCAAATTAGCTTCATGAATATTGTGCTAAAGCAGTTATCTGTTAATAATGGTAAGAATTGTGAAAATAGTGCTTTACAGTTTAAAATTTCCTCTTATCTAGTCCTAGTAATTTAAGCTCTAACTTCAGGTGGCACTGCATTACTGAATATGACATCTTACAGTGTGTATCAGAGTTGAGTTCTACTGATTGTGAGGATATTTGTGGGTTTTCAGACAAGATTGTGAAGGAAAATATTATGTATATAAAGTATTAGAACCTTTATTATATTTGTATAATGTCATATTTCAACAAGGTGTCTTTTCTTGTGTATTGAAGGTGGTTAAAGCAAAGTCTGTTTATAAGAAGGGAGACAAGCTGAATCCTATCATTTACCACCCTATATCGTTGGTACCAATATTTAGTAAGGTATTAGAATACTGTGTAAAAAATCAGTGTATCAATATATGTGAAACAAAGAATACATATTTAAAGAACAGTTTAGACCCATACTTGGCCCCTAATACAATCAAAGCAGTGCAGTTTGTTGTAACAAATGTTGTAAATTGTTTTGAGAACAAAACCGTGCACTCTGCTTCATTAATATATTTATCAAAAGCTTTTGAATTTAGTGCTGGGGCCTTTTTTTGTGTAGTAGCTATCAATGATTTTGCCTATAATGTTCCATGCTCTTGAGAATTACATTATAGTGCTGATGACACCACTCTATTGGTTAGCAATAAAAAGTTAAATCAGCTTTGGACAAATCAAAGGAGGCTTTTGAATGAAGCTAATGAACGGTTTAAATCTAATGCTTTGATTGTGAATAGCAATAAAACAGAGCACATGTTTGTCCTTAGATGTAAATATTTATGATGATTTTAATTTTGATTCTGTTAAACTTTTAGGGATTCATTTAGATAGCAAGCTTAGTTGGGAAGTGCATGTGCAAATGGTTTGTAAAAAATTAGCCTGGGTAATTTATTTACTTAAAAATTTAAATGTTGTATGAGTAATGGTATACTTTTAATGCTTTCTTCCACCCACATTTAATGTGTGGAATCTTGTGGGAAAATTTTATTGCTGCTCAAAAAGGTTTTGTATGGAAGAAGAAGGCATTAAGAGTAATAAAAGGTCTTTCTGACGGGTTTCATGTTCCTCCGTATTTAAAAAAAACTAAATTATGACACTGCCAAGTATATCACATGTTTGATTAAATGTAAATAAAATTTAGATAATTATCAGACCAGACAGAATATTCATAACTATGACACAAGAAACAAAGGCAACCTAGAAGTGGTAATGTCAGGCTAGAGAAAACTACGAAAAGTCATATATGTATGAAAATTAATTTATTCTAAAAATAAGCTGATGAAGCATGGTCATTTAGCCAAAAAATAATTCTAGGTTAAAAGTAAAGGGTTTAACTGTGGCTCCTTATGTTGTAGATAATTTTATAATCAAAATTCCTCTAGACAATTGTTTAAATGCATGTGTTGATATTTATATTTTAATTTATATTCTAATTTATATTTCATAGGCATATTTTTACGAGGGCTGTTCAGAAAGTAACCTCCGGTCGATTGAAAAAAATACACCAAGTTAAGTAAAAATATTTTAATATACAGGGTGTATATTATGTCTGGAAACACCCAAATATATCCTTTAATAATTTAAATATAAATTTGAAACCTCTTACAATCGTGATAGAGATTGGGCATCTACTTTTTGGAACAATGTTTTGTTATGTCACACCAACGGGGGACGTCCTGCCGAGGGTATCGTGAATATTCTTAATGGAAGCCTATACCTTGTGATACATAATTTTAAAGGTAATAGCTTACTGAATTGAATGCCACAAACCGCATCTCAAAGGAATTATTCTATCAGAAAATAGAGCATTTTTAGTATTGAAAAATTTACTGATGTTCAACAATGTAATTTTAACATGGTTCTTGCCACAAAATGTGTTACACTAATTTTTTAGCATTTTTTAAATGTTCAATTAAAATAAAATAAACAATTTATTTTTAAGCTGGTTTCATTAGTACAAATTTACCAGTTTTTATTACAATGAATAGAACTTATGAGTCACTTTCTCTGATTACTTATGAATCTGTACTTGGTGTTTTCCAGTCAGCAGGAAGGTTTAAAGAGACAAAGGTCACTAGCCTATGAGAAACATTATTGTGTTATTAATCATCTGGTCTACAGGTTTCAGTTTGTTGAGCATGGAGCTTTCACTAGACAGGTCTAAGCTTGGGAATTACAAATGGACAAAGGTCATATCATTCCTGTCGAGTTAATCAGTGTCTCTGAAGCATTGCTGTCAACAAGTTATCTAATTACAGTAGTTCAGTTTTTATTTGGCATTTTAATGGAATTGTCTGAAAGAGAACGAATTACTCTGTTGATGATGCGAGGATATGGCGTTCGTCAAAGATCTTATCGGGAAGTTTGTAATTTGTTTAATGACACTTTCCCAGAAAGGAATCCCATAAGTGTTCCAACAATATCAAAAACTATTGAGCGTTTTGAAATGACAGGGAGTGTACGTAATCGGCCAAAGTCGGGTAGGATACAATCTGCAACAGATGAAGAACATGCACTAGATGTTTTGCAAACATTTATTGAAGACCCACATACATCGCTCAGAAAAGCTGCACAGCAACATGATATGCACCCTATGTCTGTGAGTAAGATTTTGAAAATTAATAAATACAAACCATTTAAAGTTCATTTAGTCCAGCAGTTAAGTGAGGATGATTACGACAGAAGAGTTGAGTTTTGTGAACTTGTGATGCGCAAATGTGATGACAATAGAGAATTTCTGACCAACATACTATTTTCTGATGAGGCAACTTTTTTCCTAAATGGCAATGTTAATAGGCACAATTGCCGTTACTGGGCTAGTGAAAACCCACATTGGATTACTGAGTCCCATTCACAGCAACCACAAAAACTGAACGTATGGTGTGGAATTTTAGGTAACAAAATTGTTGGACCCTTTTTCATCAATGGAAATTTAAATGCCGAACTTTACTACAATATGCTCCAAAATGAAATAATCCCAGCTATTCAAATTGCATCAGGAGAATACTTTGATAATGTATGGTTTCAACAGGATGGTGCTCCACCCCATTATGGGAGACAGGTAAGAGAGTATTTGGATTTAAGGTTTCCTCATAAATGGATTGGCCGAAGAGGAGAAATCGAATGGCCTCCAAGATCTCCGGATTTGTCACCAATCGATTATTTCCTATGGGGTCATTTAAAATCCAATGTTTATAGAAGAAAGCCTCATAATTTGGAAGACCTAAGAAACAGGATTATAGAGGAGATTGCTTTGATAACTGAAGAAATGTTAGGCAACTCTGTCGAATCATTCTATACAAGATTGGCTCATTGTCAAACCGTAGAAGGAACACAGTTCGAACAATTGCTTTGACACCAAATGCAGGTAAAACGTTTGTGGTAAGACTTTTCTAACAGCATACATTATTTTTTATTTGTAATAAGAAATCAATAACATAAGTATTTCCATAATTGTACTGTAATAAAAACTGGCAAATTTGTGCTAATAGAACCAGCTTAAAATGAAATTTTTGTTTTATTTAATTGAACATTTAAAAAAATGCTAAAAAATTAGTGTAAACACATTTTGTGGCAAGAACCATGTTAAAATTACATTGTTGAACATCAGTAAATTTTCAATACTAAAAATGCTCTATTTTCTGATAGAATAATTCCCTTGAGATGCGGTTTGTGGCATTCAATTCAGTAAGCTATTACCTTTAAAATTATGTATCACAAGGTATAGGCTTCCATTAAGAATATTCACGATACCCTCGGCAGGACGTCCCCCGTTGGTGTGACATAACAAAACATTGTTCCAAAAAGTAGATGCCCAATCTCTATCACGATTGTAAGAGGTTTCAAATTTATATTTAAATTATTAAAGGATATATTTGGGTGTTTCCAGACATAATATACACCCTGTATACATCTTACAACTACATCTTTGCACTATTTTTCGACATAGTCTCCATCACGATTGAGGCACTTATCGTATCTCTTCACAAGCTTTGAAATTCCTTCTGCATAAAAATCACCCGCCTGTGCCTTGAGCCAGCCTGTGACCGCATCTTTGAGCTCTTCGTCGTCATCAAACCGCTGGGACCCGAGCCATTTCTTCATATGCATGAAGAGGTGATAGTCGCTTGGCGCCAGATCTGGGCTGTAAGGTGGATGGTTGAAAACGTCCCACTTGAAGGACTTAAGAAGGGCTGTTGTTTCTGCTGCAAGCAGAGTGAGGACGGGCGTTATCGTGCAAAAAAACGATACCGGAAGTCAGCATACCACGGCGTTTGTTCTGTATAGCCCGTCGTAATGTTTTTAGTGTTTCACAGTACACGTCTTGATTAATGGTCGTCCCACGTTCCATGAATTCAACCAACAACACCCCTTTGGCATCCCCAAAACACCGTTGCCATCAGTTTTCTGGCAGAAAAATCTTGCCGGGCTTTTTTTGGTTTGGTAGGCGAATCTGAATGTGCCCACATCTTTGATTGTTCTTTTGTCTCAGGGTTTACGTACTTAATCCAGGTTTCGTCACCGGTCACGATTCTGTTTAACAATGGTTCTCCTTCGTCCGCATAACGTGACAGAAAGTCTAATGCAGAGGCCATTCTTTGAGTTTTGTGGTGGTCGGTAAGAATTTTGGGCACCCATCGTGCACATAACTTACGGTAACCCAATCTTGCTGTCACTATCTCGTACAAAAGAGTCTTAGAAATCTGTGGAAAATCAGTAGACAACTCCGCCATTGTGAAACGTCGATTTTCACGAACTTTTGCATCAACTGTCTGAACGAGTTCGTCAGTCACCAAGGATGGTCTACCACTCCTCTCTTCATCATGAACGTTTTCTCGTCCACTTTTAAATAAACGTACCCATTCACGGACAACTCCTTCACTCATAACTTGTTGGTCCGTACACGGCACAAAGCTCACGATGAATAGCTGCTGCAGAGTATCCTTTGGCTGTAAAAAAACCGTGTATAAACAGCACGCACTTCACATTTGGCGGTATTTTCTATTGCAGCACACATTTCAAACTGCCACAAAAACTAAACTAGCGCAGGTACGATGTTCACTCGACTACAGCTTGATGCCGACTGACCTGCTTAGTGCGTGAATGCACAGATGGCGCGCTACTCCCCTCCACTACCCGCACTGTGACCAACCGGAGGTTACTTTCTGAACAGCCCTCGTACTAAACTATGGTTTTGTTAATACATTTTTATGTGGGATGGCAATACAAT
>NW_025777064.1:0-55000 GCF_021130785.1 Homalodisca vitripennis
TTACCAAGGTCTAACATGTATGCAAAACAGGTCAGAGACAAATTTGCTCGGTATTTTGTCGAAGAGGGTAAACTGCCATGGCAGGACAGAATGGCATAAGTAAAATAGACAATCGATATCTGAAGCAAACCATAGTTTTAAGTATTTGAATGTATATATCATTAAACCCCTCATTATTCTGTAAAATATCAACTTGACAGAGATATTCAGATAACAATGCAAAAATAAGTTTTATGTACATGCTTTTGAAGTTTCTTCAATAAGTTAATGACACTTTTCTGTTGTATTTGTAATCCTGCAAAGTGAAACAAGACCTTTCTACATTTATTTAATACTGTTATTCGTCTTGTACAATCGACATTTAGAATATACTTGTTTCAATGTTATATTATCAGATTATGCATCTTTTGAATAAAATAATTTATTTAAACTGTTTGCAGTTATTGTCCCACATAACGTCATTAGAGGTGTAGCCAAATTATTCTTAAACCCCTCACCCCCCCCCTCCCACTAGATCTCCGCAACCGACCTCCGCCAAAAATTCATGTTTGAGCTTACATGTTTTTTTTATATGTAAGACTATGTTCGAACATGAATTTTTTTGCGAGGGTCGATTGCGCAGATCTAGGGATAGACCTACCTAAATATGGTTCACTATAACAAAAACTATAGCAATGATTGTTGAAACATACAAACACAACAAATGAAGTTTTATTTTTCATTTTTTTTTTTTTCAAAATAAAATGTTAAAAAAATATTGTTTTTGCTATGAAATAGTGAAAGAATAGATATATAGCTATACCTAAACCTCAAGCTACCTGCTGATGCTTTGTAAGTTACTTGTTTTTAATATTCTTTCATTTCTATACCTCTAGCTTTTCTAAACACATTGTATTTGGTATAGTTAATCCAAAGACTATATAATGAAACAATTATCAAATTACTGTATTGCTCTAAATATAAAACTAGCACTTACCCAACTGCTTTTTCTCTTCAACTGTGCTTTCAGTTTTAGAAAAGATATCTACAACTTCCTCCCACGCAGATCTCTTTAAAACCCTGTTCTTGTAATCTGGACTTTCAAGATCCCACAATGCTCTTCTCTTTTTCAATTTCATCAATAAAACGATCGGTGTCAAATGGGTCTTGCTCCATCTCCATATTCACTCACCAATATCACTACTGGACTCGGCGTGTGTACGCTACAATACAAAAACAAGCAACTGAAGCCGCGCTAAAGTCGCGCGGTTGACGCGTATACTACGAGTCGCGCGACACAACTAGCGGCAGGTTCAGCGGCGCGGCACCATGTTGTATGCTGCCATAGTTATATGTTGTCTTTTAGTCGCGCGACGTGTCGCGCGGCACAAGTCGCGCGACACGTCGCGCTCATGTGAACAGGCCCTAACTCAAGACAAGGAATATAAATTGTTAAAACAGAAAATAAGGACATCAAGCACACAACATATTTACAGCAATATAATAAGTATGGAAGAACTAACTACAATACAAAACCTGTCAGTAATGTTTTATATGTATTTAGAATCTGAAAGTTCATTACAGTGTTACATGATCATATACTGAATTTACAACCAAAAGAACGTAATAAGTAGTGGCAACATATATTTCAAAATTCCATTTACCATGGAATTAAAATTATGAGCTGTGTAAGAGAATTGTAGAGCTTCTTGGAGTTTTAAAGTAAATTTTTTGTTATTTTGCTTCTTACCCAAAAAGGTCCCTTCAAAAAGTTTATGATATTATTGTATCTCAAATGGTGAAATGCTTAAAACTAATTATTCTACTTATTATTTTTTTAGCATTAAATAAACTTGACCAGATAAAATAAAGAAAGTATCTCTTGACAAAGATGATTTTTTTACTGTTGGGTTTTATTGGTATTTATCTCCACAAGTATTAATTTGATCAAATATTCAAATATTAAAATTATTATTTTCCAGGAGATTTAATAACAATGTTTTATAAAACAATGAGAAATGAATATCATTGAGATATGTTTAAACCAAAATTAATTTTAAGCACAATTTTACAACACTAGTTTTAAGAACCAAAAGCAACCTTTTACCTTTATGCTTTTGAAGGCAAATTATCAAAAGTTATTCCAAAGTATTGTTTGTCAATGAAATAAAAACGTTAACATAAATGATTGTTGCAAAGTATTAACTGACCAAATTCAGACAAACGTAAATTTCTTAACCAACAGATAACTACAGAAACTCAGTATCAAGCTGAATTATGATACTTCACCTGTCATTATTTTTGCTAATTAATTTAAATGAATTAAATTGAAAGAAATATGTATCCATCAAAGTACAATGTATTTATGTACAAGAATCGATGTCAAGTTATTTTGTAAAAGATCAATTTTTAAGAAAACTATAACACATACTACACATGTATATATGATTATATATATATATATATATATATTATATATATATATATATATATATAATAACATGGTTAACTTAGTAGGTAAGTCCTCAATTAAAACTGTTACTTATTATGACAAAATAAGATTCTTCCAACATGAAGTGGCCATCGGCAGATAGCAAAGGATGTTGTCGTGCTTTTCGTTCACTTTATGTAGGGACGTTCGGAGCACATCTATGGTCCGTATATGGATTAAAATTATTTTGTCAGATTTGTAGTCTACAAGGCACCAATACAGCTTACAATGTAAAAATAAATACGCAAAGTGAACAGTAATATAGATGAAAATTAATTAATACCTCATAAAATTATATTTGTTACACAATTACTTTTTTTAACAAAAAAAAGGATGAAAAATTCATTGTTTCAAGACCATAAGTTTCCATAAACTAAAACTCCTTTTATTTCATCATGAGACTGAACACAAATTGCACGTTTAGTCATTTTTACTACATGGCATGAATTTACACTTTGAAAATTTAGAGTTTCTCCCCCGCTCCATGTTTTTTGTTTCCAAAAATGGAAATTCTACGTAGTAAACTCCTAAATTTCTTCAACAGCTAAGGGTTTTGGTTTTATTGTTACTGTAAAAGAATTTATGAGATAGATAATTTGTTCCTTCCGAATCTAATTTAAAATAGCTGTAAACAATATAAAACTGATCAGAATTTTCTTGTTAATGTTAGTTTTAGTACGTAGCATCTGAGTACAGAATCTAATTACAGTACTGAATAAATCAGAAGTCTAAATTTTGACTCTTATTATAAGAAATCTTTTAAAAACAAGAAATTATAAACTTACAGGAATAAAATGAGTATACTAGTTTATATTACTTTAAATGACTCAAATTATTTGTAGCGTGAAAGTCTTTTTCAAATTCTAATAAATTTTTTGCTTACTTTACTTTGGATATATAATTTTTAATATAAAATAATATTTCATGGAATTACATTACAGGTATCAGTTCTGCAGGTAATTTTTTTGGATCCAAATTTTAACTGTTAACATTGAACTCTGCCAATATTTTAGTTACATCATTGTTTTTTTTATATCATGGATCTAACCCCTATTAACTTAATTACTTTTAGAGTGTTTACTATTTATGCCTAAATAAACATATAAATACAACAAATACTTTTTCAATGGCTCAAAATAACTTTTTTCCATAACAAATATGTTTAGCCATTTGCAATTATTAATATTATAATAATTGTAGATGCTTCGATCGTATGGGATTTTAATTATTAATTCATTTAAAAATGAAACATTTGTCCACAATTGTTTTTATTTTTGTGAGGCATTTCACTTTAAGTTTGTTGTCAGTTATGTGGGTCTGATTATCCCCACACCCCATTCCTCGAAATAAAATTCCTCACAAAAATAAAATTTTATAGACAATAAGCTTTATTTCTACATTCTTACAGAATTACCAATTGTGTCAAAACAAACGTATTTGTTACTAAGTAAGTAACTATTATTACTGAAATATTTGATTTTTAAATAATGAATAGTTATAATTAAGGTTGTTTTTGCATAGAATTGTAAGAAAATTTCTTAAAATCGGTTCATGAGAAAATAATTAAAATTACACAGTACCATATCAAATAGATCAGCATTTGAATCCTGGATTAGCTGGTAAGTTTTTATAAAATTCCAAGGAATTTTGTCCACTATTGCAAGCTAAATTTAAAAAATGTATTAAAAATATGTCATTTGATAATAACATAGTTTTATGTACAGTCTTTTTAGCTAATGCTGTTTATCTCATGCCAAAAGTTTGTTAAAGTTTAAGAATAATGTTGTTTTTTATTCCATAATGGTTACTAAGAAATCAAATATTCTAGATACCAAAAATGCAATACATTTAATATACTTTTGGGATTAGTAATAAATTAAAGGCATAGAACTCTTTTACACAAATGAGAACATATTTTTTCATTGTACATTGCTACAAAAATGAGTTGTAGGAACACTTGTAAATATAATGACAACAGTAAAAACTATGACTTTTACAACTATAGAACTTGAAATAGCTGCATTAAATATTTAAAGCAACAGTAAGACAAGTATATAATATTTGGCTTAATAACCTCAAACCATGGCAGCAACATTTGACCTTGTCTCATACTACGTGGCATCACAGTTGTTCAAATACGGAACTCGTAAACACAAACTCAGGTGGTATACAGTGGAATAACTTAAATACACGTAGGCTATAATGTATGCATCTGAGAGTTGCTATACAGATTTTGATGTGAAACTTCTGAATTACGTTTGAATAAATGTGAGATTACCATACAATACCGATGGCATTTTAGAAAGGACGATGTTGGTACCAGTGGTAATAACCGGCAGCTACAGGGTTAAGAGGCAGACGTAATCAATTTGTGTCCTTATTGCTTTGGCGATAGCTGTGCTGAGAAATAACAGTCTTAAATGTTATTGTGTCAGAAGTGCAATAAAAATTGTGTCACCTTCATATTGCTTAATTGGATATGACTGAAGCATTTTACAGAATGAAACCATGTTCCAGTTGCTAACGTCTTAGTAAAAATTTGTGTAGCACATGGGTTTTTAACTCTTTTAGTGCTAATAATGTTCTCTTGTTCAGACACAAAATTAATAAGATTTAAGTGAATTTTCCACATTTGCTGCAGGAGCAATTACTCATCAACTAAGGAACTGTAATTGTTTTTGTTATTTAGTTGTGAATGGCAAGAGGTTATTTTTTTAGTACAGTGGAATTTAAAATAAATCACACTTCAAGAAACAAGTAAAAAAGTTAGATTCACAAACTAAAACTACACAAGTGTTCTTAAAACAGAGGCTGACAAATAACTTTAATTTTATGGTGTATTGATATTAATGTTTAATTGCATGTTTAAAGGACTATCTTACTATATACTTCAAAGGATGTCTGGAAATATCTGATATTTTTACATTAGTAAAAAACTAGGATTACATCAAAATATTAGTGTCCTTCAAATTACTCTCCATTAGACATGATGCATTTATTAAACAATCCACTTCCACTTTGAGAAGCAAACTGCAATGTCCGTTTTCAGAATTACCATTAGCTCAACTGTTAGTCAGATTGACCCTTTTAACTGTTTAAAATCTGGTTTCTGCAAATGGAGATTTTGATTTCGGGAACAGATAGAGATCACGTTCAGTGGTCATAATTCCGTACAAATCTTACGTCACTCAAGCTAATGTTTCCTTTGATTTTCATTGAGCTAACTTGGAACAAATTTAACAACCTATTGTTTCAAACTCAAATTCTCAGAATTTCCACAACAATGATTTTTGGTATGTTCACATCTACAACTAATGCACTATTAAGCAATTTTTTTGAGCTATCCTCCATGCAAGCAACAGAACAAAGATAGAGCATGCTGAATCTGATAACAGTAGCTGCCTTAGATAAAGAGCAATCGTCTCGACGAATATCAGATACTTTCAGACAACCTTTAATAAACAGTATAGTATATAGAATAACTCAAAAAAATTGTAGCGAGGTGGAGGAAGTTATGCGTTGGAGGGTAGATGATGGCATACTGATTCTGAGAGATAAAAGACAAGGCACGCATTGCTAAATTCGTGGAAATCAAACAGGCACTGCAAATAGTATGGTGGGGGAGACTCCTATAAAACATGTGACTTGCCTTACTCGGTCAGTATAGCAATGGCCTGTGAAGTTGTAAATACAATATTCGGTTAACTACATTAACAGGCATTCTATTATAACATTCCATTATAATTTTGCTTAGTATGCTTTTAAGAATTATAGCTCAATGATTCCAAATTGTAAACGATAAACATAAACATATTATATTTCCCAGTTTAAAGCTTGAATGAACCATCCTATTTTAACATTAACCATAGTAAAGATTGTAAAGAGACCATAAGAAAAGTTCAAATTTTCCGTGTTCACTGACACAAGCTGCTAAAGATTTCAAATTAACACACGACATAAAAGCCTGCATTTGTCACTGGGCAAAGTAAATTTAATGTAAGTGTGTTTGTGATAATTTATTAATGTTTCCTCGGAATATTTTAATAATCCGAATGTATCGAGCAAACGAATATTTGGATTAACGTTGCCCGCCTATATAGCTAAATTAGACACAGAAAATCAATAATTAAACATACATTAGAGCTCAAAAGCTCTAAAAAAATACTGTAGTTCTATGAATTTTGAAACCTCCACAAAAATAGTCTGATGAAATTTAAGGCGGGGTTGTCATATCGCTGACGACTACCACTTGTTACCAATATGACGTGGCAACGTTCAGATACCGCTTACTTGATTTAAATGATGTCTGCAAAACAGATAAATGAAAACAAATGGTTATGTACGTATATTTGATTATGGTACAGCTATTGATGTTTGTTTATTGAAACAGATGTTTAGAAGGATTAATAATTTTCTATACATTAAAACCAGCAACAGTGTTGGGTGCAGGCTTTAGAGGGGGGATTCATACACATCAGTCTTCATCTGACTATTTTCGTGTAGGCTGCCTTAGTATAATAGCAATTAGCTTTTACTGATTTAACCTACGTTGGAAATATCACAAAAATATGCCAATTCGATAATGTTATATTAAAAATTAACAAACACTCTTGCACACAAAACACTGAACCATTCTTCGTTAACCATATGTTCTAGCAATAACCAGTCTAATCCAGAAAGACAAAGTTTCTAATTTTATTGAAACATTATATTACTTATGTTAGCTATAGAGCCATTAGCGTTAACAACAATGAAAATGGTTTAATTCACGGATTATTCCGTAAAATCCTATTTACCACAACACAATAATTAAATGTATGTCTGACAAAAAGCATTACTACATGACCAGAATGCTTCTTAACTTTACTTTGTTAAATCCATGGCAAGAATGATCCGTTTCTCCCATAATAACAAAGTTTTAAGAGTTTAAAATCATTGTTTAATCTGGTAAGAAGTGTATGCAGTTACTTACTTCACAAAGACATATTGATTGTCCATGTATAAAGGCACTGTGGGAACAATATAAACATACAAACTACATTAGGACACCCAAAAACATAGGTTACAATATGAATATTATACATTATTCAGCCATGTACTACAGCTTGATTATACTTGACAACTCACAGACAACTATTAAATGTTTATTAAGCTTACTAAATAATAAAATACATGTTTGTTTTCAAATAGAAACATATTTTTTAAAGTATTTCCTAAAAATCAATATATAATGTTATTTTTTTATGAAAGATTTACTAAAGGAACTATACAATAAATTCTCAAGTGCAATGTATCGTTCTGTACTACTTTATTGAAAGCAGACCATTTTGTTGTATATTCTTTAATAGGAAGACAATGGTGTTTGTGATTTATAGTTAATATTTATGAATTTATAGTTAATCTAGGAATAGCTAGAATTATATTTCTTTATTTATTTAAAAATTGATTGATTTAATTGTTTGAACTTCTTATAAAAACATTTTAGTAATCCTTTAGTAAATAAAAATCAGTCCAATGTTGGATTATATATTGCAATTATTTTAAATTATGAATACATTTCTGTTGGTTATACAATTAAATAAAAGCCACTGTGTGTGAATTTAAAAACTGTTAAAACAATTCACCAAGTTTAAACAACAATAAGTTTCAAAAGGGTAACTTTTTCATATTTTGAACTGGACTATTTGAACATGTTTAAAAGTTAACTAAAGAAGTTGTTAAAATATTGAGATTAAGTTTCAAATCTGGATAGTTCATGGAAAGGTATTTTCACTCATAAAATATATTTATTAAATTAATTCCACTTCACATCAAATTTTCTATGTTTAGTCTAAAAATATGTTTTTAGTTGTTGAACAACTTTACACAGAGCTTATATAGCACTAACACAGCCTGATGCTCTCAACTTGCTTACATGTTGAAATAATTAACAAACTAAAATGTATGGTGCAAAATAAAGCAAACTTAATTGAAATGCTTATTTAAACAACATAATTTAAAAGAATGCACAGAGATAATATTTTATGTAATTCATAAATTTCTATAGATACACATAATGCTTAGTTTTAAGTATAATAAATAATAAAAGATCATATTTACAACAAACCAGAAACCTTGAGCAAGCGATTTTAAATCACAGAGAGAAAACACAAGGATAAAATTGTAAAACACAACTCATAATGAATAAAAATATCAAACTTTTTCCGATATCTCTCCTAGCTTGTATATTTTAGTGTACAAAACAAGCTATGGCAGTTTAGACACCAACTATAAAATGGCTCAATCTGGAACAATCTTAAAGAAAGTTAAACACTTAAAATCTCATAATTATAAAACATTTTACCGTTATAAACAAGAGCTGTTATGCTTTTAGCTTTTATCAGTCAAGAAATGAAAGCTAAAAACGTATTCACCACTATCTAACTGAAATTACATGAAAACCTACAGAGATAATTAAGTTATTTTAATAAGAGCACAAAAATACAGTTAGATGATACTATGGTTCTGGGACACAGATATCTATAACTACTATAACTCCTGACAGATCAACAAATATCTTATACATTTTTACAACCGAATGACTGGTTTGTCTATAGAGGGTACTACAAGACACTGCCATGCACCATGGTAGATTGAGCATTGTTCCTTAGAGACTGAGGCTATATGTGGGAAGGCAGAGCAGGGGTACGATGGGCATTACATTGTGTTGTGCCGAGCTGACGCCGCCGCCGCGCCTTAGCATGGTCCACCAGGTGTACCGTCTGGTTGCTCATGCGCCACCGGTTCATGCTCTGCCACTGGAATCTATGAGTAAGGTGAAAGTTAGTGCAATACTGAAAGTAATTATATTGCCAGGTAGCAGATATATTAATGGTACAAATCAAAATTATAAGGTCTAAATTATTCAACAGACCACACTAGTGCATTGAAGTTCAACAGATCTTAGTTGAGCTGATAAAATATTACATAGTTTTAGAGTAAAACTGTGAAGTAATATATTTGAAATGCAAATTTACTTCAATTTTAAAAGGTTTTTTGAGTGACAGTGTGAGTGATGTGGTACCACAACCCATTACAGTTTGGTCATTTTTTTATAAGGGAACAATCTAAGACCCTTCAATCAGTCCCAAAAAAGGACCTTTGCGCTTCCCTTATATTTAACTCTAAAATCTGAGGCTTCTGCAAAACCCAATTAGATTGTGTTCTTCTCTTTTTTAATATCCTTTTGGCTTAAGAGATAAACCCCTAGGAATTGTCCCTGGTTTTGCAAATAGTAGGATAGTACAGCCATATGTAATCCACTGATTCGTATTAATATAAATAATAATATAAATTTTTCGGCCTCAAACATTTGACATTATTGGCGTATCAGAATCATGGCTTAAGCCGAGTGTTTTTTTCAGGTAAGGTGGCCCTCTCTGGCTATGTGCTGCTAAGAAATGACAGAATTCTTAAGATTGGTGGCGGTGTGTTGCGGTTTATGTCAGAGAGGGTCTGAGGTGTAGGCTTTTGTCCGCATCTCCCTCTGAATACTTGGCCAAGCCTGAGTTCATGTTTATTGAAATTGGTGTCCATCTGTGTTGGATGTCCTATTGATCGGTGTGTGCTATCGGCCTCCCAGAATAGGTCATCTGATAGACTTTGAAAATGCTCTCTTACTCCACTTGCCTGGCTACAGTCGAGTCTTGATCATGGGCGACTTTAACACAAACTTACAAAAAATACAGACAAGATTATAATACTAGGCAACTGATAACAATGTTCGACTCTACTAACATGACTATACTGCCACTAGGCCCGACACATCACACTGCCGAGTCAGCCACCCTTCTGGACCTTCTAGTTGTTACTGACCCCTCTGACGTGACGCATCTAGGGCAGCTTCCAATTCCAGCAGTTTCACGTCACGATCTTGTGTACTGTGTTATCAAGGTCAAAGTTCCAAAGCCAAAAGTAAAATTTATTAAATACAGAGATTTTAAAAATATGGACGAAGCCTCTTTTATGTATGATGTGTGTTCGACCCCATGGCAGAATCTACAGACATTGCAATCTGTCGATGACATGGTTGAAGGTTTTAACACCACCATTCTGGGGCTATACGATAAACATGCACCAGTTGTTACCAAAGGCATAACAAAGCGGCGTCCAGTGCCTTGGATCACGTGTGAAGTTCTTAGCTTGATGGCTCAACGTGATTCCCTGTATAGGAGAGCTCGTCGAGCTAGTGACCCCGTTTTAATAGTTCAATATCGACAAATTAGAAATAGAGTTAAACAACTTCTACTAAATTCCAGGTTGAGATACACGCGTAAACTGTTTGAAAAGAAACTCATCTAGCGATTTGTGGCGAAATGTTAGGAAACTTGGTTTGGGCAAAGACCGCGCTTCTCCTCTGATCCAATTACCCTTGAATGATCTTAATGACTGTTTTGTTTCATGTTGTCAGACTGTCAATACAAACCAAGTTACGGATTATGCTAAAGAACTTCTAAATATGCCTATCAATCGGCACGAATATGAAAAATTTACTTTCAAACCTGTAATACAATCAGACGTTTTGAAAGCCATTCACCGTATTGGCAGTAATGCTGAAGGGTCTGATGGCATAAAAATTCAATTAATAAAAAACATTCTTTTTGCAACCCTCCCAATAATCACATACATTTTCAACATGTCACTGAGACAGGGTATTTTCCCTTCACTTTGGAAGTCTGCTATTGTCCGCCCATTGAACAAGACCTCAGTTCCAACATTTTGCCAAGACTTCATTCAGACCAATTAATATTCTGCCTGCTCTATCCAAAGGCCTTGAAAAAATTGTGCACTGCCAGATTACTGATTATTTAACACGAAATAACATTCTAAATCATTTACAATCCGGATTTCGAACAAGACATAGTACTGAAACTGGTTTACTGAAAGTCACTGACGATATATACGATTCACAATGGACCAAAAACTAAGCACAATACTGACTCTCTTCAAAGTTTTTCTCAAAGGCTTTTGATTGTGTAAACTACAGACTACTATTGGCTAAATATAATTGGTTTTTCAGAAAATGTCCTGCAATGGCTGAGGTCTTATCTGTCTGGCAGAAGGCAGTGTGTACAAGTAGGTGACATAACATCCGACTGGCTGAGTGTTGAGTCCAGATATATCTCCATGTTAACATACACCAAATCGATGATGGCATTACCACGATCAACTCTGACATAAAAAATGTACTGGACTGGACTAGTAAACACGGACGTAAACTAAACCATGACAAAACTAAACCAATTGTGATATCTCATTACCGCTCTCGATCTTTGATCGATTTTACATCTATACGTAACGTTACTGTGAATGGAATGGAGTTTTGAATCTACTTTTTAGAGTTTGTGGTTTTGAATCTACTAACAGATTAGATAAACAGGTGACAGTTTATTTATAATTTTATATTTACAGTCAGTGAATTGACATTATACAGTGTATTAAAATGTTTGCTTCAAATATAAAGACCAAACTGGGATATACAGTTTGAAATTTAATAAACCACTTTAAGATTTAAATTAATATATATGCCATTTACTATTATAGGAGGTGAAAGCACATGTTATTTTTAGTGGAAGTGTACCTGTGATTTTGATAGGTTTGAGTGAACTCACGGCTTCAAAAGTTATTGGAGCACTCAACACATGAACTGGGTCTGTTATTTATAAAGATTTGTTAGAGACTTACAGAAAATTTATCAACTGAATGTTAATATTGACAGGAAGTTGTACACTGCATTTGACTCCTGTAGTACAGTAACAGACAGTCATTCTCAATCAAGCAGAAGTTAACCTGAAAAACCAATTGCCACATCAAACCTGTAGTAACAGGTCAAGGTCAAGTCAGCTGTTGGCCACCTGACTTTATCTCTACTCTCTGTGTCTTCTGCTCTGACAGTGTCTGCTTTGTTTACATTGTTTTGTTTACATTTGAACTTTTCAGGCACATATTGACTTTCATTGGAAATTAATATACTGATTAAAACTAGACACACATTGCATGTTCTAAAGGCTGATTATTTGTAATTTGTGTACTTAATTAATTGGTTGCCTGTTTATTATTTATGAATTAAGTCATTGTAAAATTGGTAATCAGTTGTGGAAATTGTTACAAATAATACTATGGCCAAATATCCTTGTGGAATATGCGAGAACAATGTAAGGTCAGCTGGAATTTTATGTACAGGATCTTGCCATAAATGGGTCCATTTTAAATGTGCTGAGCTAACTCTACCTGATATAAAGATTATGGAAAAGGAAGACTTGTTGGGACAGTGGACATGTTCAAGATGTAATTTGAACTCTACTGAAGGCAGAAATATACTATCTTCTGAAAATAGCCAAGAAAACTTTGAACAGTTAAATGGTTCCTCACTAGCCGAAGAGATAAATAAGTCAATTTTACAGGAGAATGAAGAATTAAAACAAGAACTCCATCAAGAAAAAAATAAAACTTCTATTTATGTACTAGAACTTGAAGACAAGTTAAAAGATTATGAAGAGAACATTGAATCAATGAAAAATCTGTTTCATGAGAAAGAAAAGCAACTATTAAATGAAATAAAATCTTTGGAGCAGAAACTAAAAAGCGAAAAAGAAGCAAATGAAAACTTTATTATATATGCTGAAGAGGAGGCCAGGGGCAATTTAAAGGAGGGCTGTTTTCAGTCTGGGAATTGTAGACGTTGTGTGATCTATAAGGAAGAAAACAACAAAAATGCTTGACACAATACGCACCCTAGAGAGTATAATTAAAACCCTACAAGAAAAAAGTTCAAGTCAACAAAAACAGCAGAATCCTTCAAGTCCGAAAAAATTTGCCTGCTTTAATTGCTTTCCCCCTCTTACCTATAATAAACAATCAAAAACCACCTTCTGTTGATACTGAATGGCAGGAAGTTTACACAATCTCTGGTCGGAGGCAACAGCGAGCATTTAAAGCAATTCAGGCATTGTCAAGTCCAGATTTCACTTCAAAAAAATTCCTTTGAAGTGCTCCAAAGTGATTTCGAAGGTGACAAGTCTGATGTAAGTGATTGTATCATCATACCTAACACTGTCAATACTTCAAACGTAGGTTCACAAACTCACACCTGGAGAAAAACCCATAGAAAAGACTCGTCTGCTCAAAAAGGGGAAAGATGCCACATTAATACAAGAAGAAGTAGCCAAACAAAACAAAAACTGCTATTATGTGCTGACAGCCATGGCCGTGATTTAACATTTCACCTAAATAAACACTCTAAATCGTTGGATGCTGTTGGTTTTGTTAGGCCTGGTGGTTTGGCTGAGCAGATTTTGAATTTTGATAACATTGATGGTGAAGAACTGGGTCCTAATGATGTGCTTGCCATTGCATGTGGATCTAATGACGTTTTCCGCAATGAAGCTCAAAGGGCAATCGATGCAATTAGTGAAACATTGGACAAATACAGCGGTTTTAGAATAGTTTTAGTAGATTTGCCCACTAGGCATGACTTAAAAAATTGGTCATGTGTTAATAAAGAGATTAGAAAATTCAATAAAAACCTAGAAACTATTAGTCAAGAGTTTCCTAATGTTTCTCTGGTTAGGGCTAGTGGAGCAGATAGATATTTACATACTCGCCACGGCATGCACTTAAATGCAAGAGGCAAGTACTGGCTTGCTAAACTAATTTGTGAGGCACTGGAGGAGACCAAGGAGATAGAAGTGTCTAAGATCTATGGTACAGTCGGCATCCGGGGGACTGTTTTCACAGTTGCCTTCATCACAGGAAGCATGTTCTAACAACACTGGTGAGAGAGCACCACAGGATATGACTAACTCCAACGCTGATGGTGATACGTGTGCTACAGCCTTCACTTCGACTTCTGAGCTTCTCATAGATGGGGTAATGGAAGAGCGGGCCTCTTTGGAAAACTGTCCACTATCAGATCTGGCTGCACCACCATAGAGACGAGCCTCTATTCAAATAGTGTTAAATTTTGTAGAGGTGATTTAGATCTTGGTTTCCAGAGGTCTGGTAAGGATATGTGGGTGAATGTGCTACATCTTAATGTTCAATCCATAAGAAATAAAGTAAACGAATTAGCAGTGGTCTTGGATGAAGCCACTTGTGATGTTGTTCTAATTAATGAACATTGGCTCCTTGAGGATGAAGTAAAGTTATATGTGCCCAGTGGTTTCCAATTAGCTTCAGCGTATTGTAGAAGCGAGCCCTATGGAGGGGCCTCTATTTTAATTAAAGATTATATTAAATTTGAAATAATTGACGTCTCACATCTAACCTGCCCCAGACTTCTGGAAGCTGCTTGTATATATGTAAATACTTTTAATGTAATATTTATCTCCTTGTATAGAACACCAGATAGTAATAGTAACATATTTTTTACTTATCTTGAATATTTACTACATTTTATTTGTAATAGGAAACCCAAGAGTAAGATTGTTCTGGGAGCAGATTTTAATATAGATTTTTCAAAAGTTAATGATGTTAATACAGTTATGCTCATTAACTTACTTAAATCTTTTAATTTATATCATGTCAATGACACTCCAACTAGGTATAATAATATTATTGATAATATTGTTACAAATCTAGATAAAAACTGTTTTAGGTGCTGTCTGTGGAATTACCAGATTTCGGACCATGAGATGATTCTGTTTAATTTCTGTGTCCCATCTGTAACCCCTATGGTGAAACAGATCTCCTTTCGAAGAGTAAAGGAAAATAATGTAAACTCATTTGCTGAACAATTATCTCAGTTTGATTGGTATAGTCTGTTTGAAATTACAGACACTAATGCTGCTTTTGAATACTTTATAAATAATCTTATGTGTTTATACAATTACTTTTGTCCAATGATTCAAAAGTCTGTTAATTTACAAAATAAAAAGAAAACTGGTAACTCCAAATGGTTTGATGAGTCTCTCCATAACATGAGAAATATTGTTAATACCTTGGGGGATATGTTGAAAATACCAGCTTATAGGGACAATGTAGCTTTAAGGAACTGCTATAACTTGCAAAAGAAAATGTACAGAGAAAGAATTAAAGAAGCCAAAATAAGGTGTAATGATACATTTATCAATGAAGCCAATAATAAGTGCTTAGCTGCCTGGAAGGTTATAAAATTGGAAGCAGGAAATCATTTTAGTACTGATGATAATCTGCCACAGATAGCTCCAGATAAATTTAACGACCACTACATTAATATTGGTAAGGAAATACTTAGTAAGTATCAGACCAACAATAATAATAGTTTAAGACACAGTGTTTACCTTGCTAATGCTAAAAGTTCACAGGTCAGTTTTATTTTTAAAGAAATAGACGAGAAACAAATATGTGCCATAGTTAAATCTTTAAAGCCATCTAAGTGTGAGGATATATATGGCTTATCCAATAAAATAGTGAAATTCATTGCTCCTCTTATAATCAAGCCCTTGACTTATGTAATTAATCTTAGTTTGTCTTCCTCACGTTTTCCAAATTGTTTTAAAACTTTCAAAAAGTATCCCCTTGTTTAAAAAGGGCGATAGATCCTGTGTAGATAATTATAGAACAATAACGATTGTTTCGGTTTTTTCTAAAATATTAGAGACTTGTGTTAAAAATCAGCTCATGGATTTCCTAGATGTAAATCAAATCTTATCAAATAGCCAATTTGGGTTTAGGCCGGGCTACTCAACAGTTAAGGCATTAGACAATGTTGTGTCTCAGATATTGACAAGTTTTGAGGATCATGAGTACTTGGGATTGACCCTGTTGGACCTCAGCAAGGCTTTCGACAGTATCTCTCATGATATTTTATTAAATAAATTGCAGTATTATGGAATATGTAATGATACCTTACAGTTCTTCAGAACTTATTTGTGTGGTAGACTACATATGGTCAGTGTTGGTGGTCAAGATTCGTCTGTAAAAGAAGTCCTTGCTGGGGTCCCTCAGGGCTCTGTCCTTGGCCCCCTCTTATTTATTTTGTATGTCAATGACTTACCAATCAATTTGAACTGTAATACCGTATTGTACGCGGATGATACATCTATAATAGTAAAGGGCAACTGTGTACATGATGTTCTTAGTAACACTAATAGAGTAATCAATACAGCTTCTATGTGGTTTGAGTCTAATCTCTTAAAAATGAATGATAATAAAACTGAAAACATACTATTCTCTCTAAGAAGTATTGAAATGCAAGACTCTATATTGAAACCGGTGAAGCTCTTAGGGATAACTTTAGATTCTAAGCTTATCTGGCATGAGCATACAAATAATGTAATTTCAAAGTTGTCAAGAGTTTGTTTTTTACTACGTAAACTAAAGAGCTGTGTTAGTAATAAGTTACTTAAAATTGCTTACTTTAGTTTTTTTTCATTCTCATTTGTTGTATGCTAACATTTTATGGGGTAATAGTGTAGGTGCAGAAAGAGTTTTCCTGTGGCAGAAAAGAGCTATAAGAATTATGTTTTGTCTAGGTTATAGGGATAGCTGTAAATCATATTTTATTAACAATAATATAATGACTCTTCCATGCATTTTTATTTTTCAAAATTTAATTCATGTACGAGAAAACGTAGAAGATTTTACAAGTTTTAACAATATACATAATTATCACACACGACATGCTAATGACTTAGTTTTGCCTACAATGAGATTAACCAAATACAGCAAGAGTCAAATATTTGCAAATCAAGCTCTTTAACAAGCTTCCCGAAATGTTGAGGGTGTTAGATTTACAAACTTTTAAATCAAAAATTTCCAAATGGCTCATCACTCAGGCCTTCTATTCTGTAAACGAGTTTCTGAATTCAGAGGTAGCTATTAATGCTTAGCGTTTATCCCATCATATGAAATGTCCATACTTTTGTAGGCCAGTATATTTTACTGTGTTGTTTTTTTGTTTTTTAACTGTACATTATTGTAATATGTATTGTTTTTATGACTGACTTTGTCAATTCTGTAAAGAAAAATGGCAATAAAAATGATTCTGATTCTGAACTGTACTACCTTATTACGATAAAGTTAGGAACTTAGGGCTGACAATAAACTGTACTCTTAGCTGGACTGATGCAGTGACAGAGACCTGTAAGAAAGTTTTTGCATCAATGCATTCACTGAAAAAACTGCAGAGGTTTTTGCCTCTTCACATAAAACTGTTGTTGGTTAAAATACTCATAATGCAGTGTGATGAACGACATGACTGTGGCTTCGGGTGAAAAACTCCAGAGAACCCAAAATTATTGTATGAGATATGCATTTGATCTCAGGAGAGATGAGCATATAACACCCTATTATATTAATTCAAAGATTTTGAAGTTGAATGACCTCAGATCAATAAAAATCTTAACATTGGTCCATTCAATTTTAAATTCTGGCTTTCCAAATTATTTCTTAAACGATTTCCAATTCGTCTCTCAAAGTGGTGTGGATAGAATTTGCTCTGGTTCGTCTGTGCTCTGCATGCCGTTGCACAGAACTACTGTATATGACAAGTCTTTTGTAGTAACGGCATGTCGTCTGTGGAATTCCCTTCCTCGTATTATAACATCCTTGGAGAGTTGTCCTCGGTTCGTGGCGTCGCTGAGAGAGCACTATCTGGGGTGGATGGTTGGGACGGGGTCGGCATAGGTCTCTTCGCTGTGGTTGCACTGGCATGAGTAGAGAGTGTGAGATGTGTGAGTTGTTTCTTATATTCATTATATACAAGTACATGTTATTATTTTGCGTGTGAGTATGTGATTATATGTTTATATACCTTTTTATCGTTATACATTTCTTATTTTATATTCTTAAATAAAGTTGTACTTTTTGTTCATATTGAAAATGTTTACAATACAATATTTAGTTTTATTTTTATTTAAAAATAAAAATATTTTGTTCTAGTTTGTATATGAGGTTAAATGTAAGAAAGGCCCTAATTTTGCCTCAAATAAAGAAATATTTCATTTCATTTCGTATGTCTCAACAAGATCTGCATTCATCAGTTTGGGTTAAGCAATCATTCATTAGATATTTCCGAGGACAGCTATGCCCTATTAGAGTACTTGCTCAGATCTAAGAGAGTAGTCCAACCGTAAGCATATGAAGAGATAAACATTTCTGATGTTCTGAGTACTGAGACCTTCTCTATGTCTCGAATCAGATCCTCTTTTCTCAGGCATTTAAAAGAGCCTTACTGTAGGAGATGGCTAATCCACAGCCTGGTTTGGACCCTACCAAAAGGCTTTCAGAGCCGATCTTGCCCAGAGTGTCTCCTGTTTCATTCCCTAAAATGCTTTGATAACCCGGCACCCAACCCAGGACAAACTTTATTCCTCTTTGCTAGTTCCATCAGAACATTCTTGCACTCCCATAGCACCTCTGAGTCAAAAAGCAGAGACGTAAAGCACTATTAGAGTTTCATGACTGTCTGATATAGTATTAAAATAATCTGCACCTTTAGGTTTACCCTATGTGAGCCTTCTTTGTTATTTCTTCAATTGCCATGACTTCTGCTTGGAGCACCATGGCACATTTTCCTAAGGCCACTGCCAATCTGGCATCTGGCCCGTATACATCAAACTCTGCCCCTGAGTCCAGGAATAAACCATTACTACAAAACTACAGAACACCTTTGGTACAAATCTTCATTGCACTTAATGTGACTGCCTCTATAATCTCCTGTCCCAATAGAGTGTATCCTAGTAATGGTTCAAGTGCCACAGTTGGACAGCAGCTCATTGATCCAGTAATACTAACACTTGCTAGCTTCTGAAGACACTGTAGCCTCTTCCCTGATGTGTTTTTTCTATTTTCCACCACACAAAACCTTTATATGTAACCATTTGTTTTGTTATAGCTTCCAGATCCAAAATATCATTTTCAAATTTAGTCCCAATTTATATCCAAAGAGTTTTTTACAACCACCAAGAGCTATTGTTGCTTTGGATATAATATTTTCCATTTGTGGATTCCATGTTAGCTTATTGAATATAATAAGTCCTAGATTCTTAGCCATGTTGGAATATATTATTCTAGGACCTTACAGAACAGGTGCTTGGGAGTGCCGATGGCCGAGCGGTCTGAGTCGTTGGACTTTGAGTCTGAGTTAGAGATAGCGTTGGTTCAAATCCTGTCTGTGACCGTTGCACTTTTTATCAGTACCATCGACCTTGTACTGTATCAACTCTCCCCTTTATTCTCTTTGGTCATCGCACAGGCTAGTGGCCCATGAGGACGGACAGAGTAAGACTTAAAAGGGAATCGGCTTCTCCTTCAAAATAAAAAAAAGGTTGAGGTAACTGAAGTTTCCTTTTTCTGGTGAAGATTTGTTATATACTTATGTTAGATGGGTTAATTCACAGACTCTCAAAATGACACCAGTTGCTTTTAAGGCTCATCTGGAAAGTAAGGTTCATTCATGGTAACTATTCCAGCGATGGGCGAACATCGCAATGAGCCAACTCCTAGCATGCTTCGATACGAAATTATGCCATTTGCAGTGAAATCAATGTAGAGTGCTGTTTTCTGTGCGAATTTAATGTTTTGAAAACAATTGATCAACCTGCCAACTGCGAAATACGATCAGTTATCCGGTTTTTTACAGCAAGGGTTGTTCCAGCCGCTGATATTCATTGAAAGGTAAGTTAAGTGTATACCCCTAATATTATGAATAACAGCAAAGTGCGGAAATGGGTGTGAGCTTTCAAGGATGGACAGGAAAATATCCATGATGGACAACAATCATGCCGGCCATCAGTGATCATGGAAGATTTGTTATGTATCATTGATGAAAAGATTTGTGAAGATCAGAGATTTAACATTTAATGATTATCATTGGAATTTCCGACCGTAAGTAAAACAACATTGCACTAAATTATCTCTGAAAATTTGAAACTTCGCAGATTGTGCTCACTTTGGCTACTTACTAAGAAACAGAAAATGAGAAGAATGGATTGTTCTCTTGAGATTTTGGTCCTACATCAAGAACAATAAATGCAACCACTTATTGCGATACTCTGCCTAATCTTTGACGTGCAATACAGAATAAACGATGTGTCCTATTGACATCTAGAGTCCTCTAGTTTCATGACAATGCCAGACACCACTCTACTATCTAAACCCAAAATCTCATCAGATCGATTGGTTGTGAACAGATAGACCCCTTCTCCCTTCCCCCTGTACAGCCCGAACATGGTGTAAGTGACTTTCACTTGTTTCGTTACCTAAAAAAGTTTTCCTTCTAAAGCGGTAAGTGCTTCAACACTTATGATAAGGTGAAAAAAGCAGTTAAAGATTGATTATTCTCCTGCAGATCAGTGGCGTTATAATGAACCTACTACTTCTGGATTGCTACAATGTTTGAAACAGCTGATGGAGCACCTCCTTCTCATAGACATATAACTGTTTATGAAAGAGCAGGTGTTTTATAAAAGATAGATTATTTAGTAAGAGTAAGCATTATGATCCTTTGTGATACGCTATTATTTGGCCATGTGGTGAAAATGGTTGGCACATAGATATGGGAATTCAAGGTGTGTCAAACTAAAATATGAAAGACTTTTACTATGTGAGAATATGTTTTCTATTGAATTGCAGTATTGAGAAAATAGTCCTGCAGGTGACTTTTTCTACAGTCCAGTAATAAATGCTGGAAAACTTACTCGGCAACTTTTTGTGGACTATTACTGCCCTACTGAAGGAGATAGACTGAAGTACAGGGAACAAACTAAATTGCGTATAGAAACACACATTGCGTATAGGCTTAACGGATGCTTTACATGTGAGGACTGAGCATGAAAAATTGAGAGTAGGTAGGATTGTAGTTCTGCCTTCATCTTTTATTGTGAGTCCAAGAAATATGATACAGAATTACCAAGATGCTATGGCATTAGTGAGAAAGTTTGGAAAGCCACACATCTTCATAACATTTACTTGAAATCTTAAATGGTCTGAAATAACTGATAGTATTCATTCTTGGGAGACACCAAATAATAGGCCAGACATTGTGGTATGAATTTTTCATGCTAAAGATGTGAGGAAGAATTGATACGACTAATTTGTAAAGTAGAAATCTTTGGAAAATTAAAAGTGTTTTTGTACACTGCGGAATTTCAAAAATGTGGACTGCTCCACATTCACCTGCTTTTAACATTGGAAGATAATTTTAAGTTTAGAAGACATTGACAAAGTTGTATTTGCTGAAATTCCCAACCCTTCAAATAAAGAACTCTATGAATTAGTAAAAGCTCATATAGTACATGGACGCTGTGGTCATCTCAATCCTTCCCGTGTTTGCATACAAGAAGGGAATTGTATGAAAGATTTAAAAAAAAGTACACAGCCAATTCAAATTACCACTAAATTTAGATGAACATTCTGTATCCAGTTTAAAAGTGAATAGTAAAGAAGCCACCTTAATTCGTTCTGCAAAGTTGATCATCTGGGATGTGGCACAAAATGCCCGCAAACATGCTTTAATGTTTATTAATCGACTATTGAAAGATATAATGGATAATGATGTACCATTTTGTGGGAAAATCATCATCTTAGGAGGAGATTTCCGGCAAGTATTGCCAGTTGTACCTCAAGCATTTAGAGTTGCTACTATACAGAAAAAACTCAATTAAATTTTAAACTCTATGGTCTCTTTTCAAAGTTCTTAAACTTACCAAAAATATGAGGGTTAACGCCGATGAATGTGAATTTGCTAATTTCCTGCTCAAAATCAGTAATGGTCAATATCCTTCCAATGATGACGGTTTAGTGGGGTTGCCTTTGTCCTTGATTTCAGACTCAGCGATTGTCAGTGACATATATGGTCAAAATTCATCATTCTCTCTTGATGCTTCCTACATTTCAAGCAATGCAATTCTGGCACCTAAGAATGAGCACTGCAATGAGATCAATAAACGGGTTTCAGACCTCCTTCCAGGTTCATCCAGAACTTACATAATTGTAAATACTTATTATACGGACAAAACAATTGACCAAGTCATAGTTTACTTTACTGAACCAATGTTCAGTCATGGTCAGTTGTATGTGGCCCTATCGCATGAGAAATCGATCAAAAACGTTACGGTAGAAATTAAACCTCAAGGTCAGCTCACATCCAATGTCGTTTGGAAAGAAGTATTGTGAAACTAGATAATCTGTTTTGTTAACGAGGTTGGAAGTACATGTCAACTAATTAAAATGTTGTATGATATATGATTTTTCATGCGGCATTAAAAATATGAGAACGGATTTCTTGACTAAGTATGTTATCCCTTATATACTATTTTCTCCTTTAACAATTACGATAGCGCCCCCCATACCCCACTAATTACAATATTGAGTAACGCTGCGGAGCAACACGGGTCTACTAGTCTTTATTAAATTTTCTACCATTTGAGCTAACTTTTCCAGTTTCATTGGAATTTTTTGATAGGGATCAATCACTAATGACTTTTCTGCAAGGGAATATCTGTATGTCCTCCAGTTAGTATATTTAACCTTGCTGAGACATAAATAATTTATACCTTAGACTGCATGCAATCAAATAATTCAATCTGCAATGAGTCCACATGTTTCAAGTGTGATCTTTTTCGTATTCGGTAACAGTCTTTGGTTTTAATTGAACAGTTCATTATAATGAGTAGGCCAATATTCTGAGTGGTCCCAATTATGTAAACTATATTGACTATTGCGAATAGCCTTTATAAGGATCAATAATAGAAAAACTGGATTGGCGAATAGGCCAGCACTAAATGATAGCCAAAATATTTTGAAAGGTTGATCCACACACTGTATAAACAATATATTTGTTTTGGAAGTTAATATGTGTCAGACAATCATAGTAAATTTTTATCAACTTCTCTGTATGCCCATTAATGAGCCAATGTCCCTCCTCTTTTTGATCGTTCTATTGCATAATATATCAGTAACTTAAACAGAATTAACAACCAGAGGGCATACTTGTCTAAAGAGGAAAAAGACCTAAGTAGGCCACATATAATTTCCTTTGTTTTGTAAAAATTTAAGTTATTGTTTGAGTACTTTTAGAACAGCATATACAAAGTCTTCAATTTTCCAGAATTAACCCTATTTTCCATAAACAGGTTTATGCATGTGCATTACCAGTTAAAAATCATTCCTCATAACCACTATTTAAAAAAAATAATTTTCTTCTAAATCTTCTCAGTAATTATTGAATTTATAAATCATGATTGTGGCTCATCTTATAACCCAGGCAAGCAACATGCCACAATCTGCTGTCGAAAGGAATAATTTTGTCAAATGGCATTTTGTATTGATTAGTTATATGCTAAAGTATATATGACCTATTATAAAATAATATATGTTCCCATCTAAAATTTATATTAGGATTTAATCAAGTGGTATCAGCAATTTCAATTAGAGCAAATACTCCAGAGAGGAAAACATAGAAGCAAAAGCTGGTTTCAAAATATTGCATTGATTTCAAATAACATACACATAGTGCAATGGCAATGAATGCCATATTTATTCCAAGTGTGACCTGGTTGTATATTGTTATCTTCTTATCATTCTGCGAAAACAACAGTGATGTTTAACTTTAGTTTAACTTGAGCTGGTGAGTTATTTGTTTTTTGCATACCTTTGTATGTATTAAAAGTCATATACTATAATGTTACTAATTTAATAAATAACAAACCAATGGTATGTTTATTATATAAATATCACATATCTTAAGATTTACAAATATTTATTTTAACAATTTTTTAACTTGTAAAACTCACGTATCAACAGGAGATTTTTTTTAGGATAGGTTGAGAAGAATACTTAACTTCCTATTAACATAAATATAGAGATATTAAAAGAGAGATTTGGTTTTTGTTCTTTTCTGTCAAACTCCGTGTTAAAACATAGCTTTACCCCCTCTTTAATCATTAAACTCTGTTACATAAGCCTTAATCTTATATAGTAAAATTTAACTAGAATTTTTTTTAAATTTGAGACATAACACTTAGCTCCATTTTTTACAAAAATGTACAGTATATTTCTATGAATACTATGACCTTCCTGTAAACTGCATTCATTAGTCTGGCTTGTTATACGTATATATATATATATATATATATATATATTAGTGAACCGGAGGGAGTTCTAAGCATTATGATGGGAACACACTTTCCGGACTGTATCGTATATATGACAAGGATCAATCACTCAGCTGTAGAAAGACTTACGAGGCTTGCCACTCACTCACAATGGAGTTTGGCGTGTCGTTGTGATAACCTTCAGAAAGGAAGGAGTGGGGAATTAACCCTTTTAGTCCATATAAAGCTCCTGGGGGAGACATAGTGAGACCGGTTGGCTTGCAGCGGGGGTTGGATATTCTCCTTCCTCAGCTGTGCAGATTGTTCAGGACCTCTGTGGCCCTCAGGTTCATTCTACTGTACTGGAGGGTATCCAGAGTAGTATTTATACTGAAGCAGGGGAGGAATAGACTGGATCGACCTAAGTCCTTTAGGCCAACATGTCTGTCCTCCTTTCTTCTCAAAACCATAAAGAAAATGGTTGCTAAGTTGTTTGGGAGGGATCTCTCTTGGAGCCACCTCTTCATCCAAATCAGCATGCCTAAACTCCAGGAAGATCATGCGACTCAGCACTCCATCAACTAGTATGCAAGAATGAGAAGATGCTGACAGCAAAAGAAGTAGCCATAGGTGTCTTTCTGAACATCGAAGGAGCTTTAGACAATATAGGCATTCAGGCGATTGTCATTGTGGTCTCAGAACCTGGTATTGATGGTCAAATAACTGGATAAGCCTTAATCACAGACAGGGTGGTTACTACCACTTTTATGGGAGTAAGTGTCAGTACAAGGACTATGAGGGGCTTTCCCTAGGGTGGCGTCCTTTCTCCTCTCCTGTGAAACCTAGCTGAGAATGACCTACTCGTGTCTTTGCACAGGAGTACGCAGATAACATTGTGATTCTTGTGAGTCACAAGTCACGGAACTGACCAATGCTGCTTTGAAAATGGTGGAGAACTGGTGTGTGATTGGATGGGCCTTAGTGTCAACACCATTGAGGCTTCTTTGTTTGCATTTACTAGGAGGCGTCAGTTGGAGGGTATTGGTCCATTCTTACTGAGAGGCCCTTCCATTGAGTTAAAGTTCGAGGTTAAGTACCTGAGCCTGATCTTTGATAGGGTCCTAAACTTGGGACTCCATCTGGAAAGGATTATTGCCAGAGGGAATTAATCTTTAATGCAATGCAGACATGTGATAGGTCAGTTATGGGAACTCAGGCCGAGGCTTTTGTAATGGCTTTATGACTCCGTGGTCACACCTGCACTAATGTTTGGAGCTGTTGCCTGGTGGCCAAAAATGGAGGCCAAGATGGCTGTAGCTGGTTTGGCTGGCATCCAAAGGATTGCCTTGACTATTACCTCAACCTTGCCCCCTTGGATATTGCCATTCACGCTATGGCCAGGAGGAATGCCAACTGTCTTCGGCAGTCGGGACTTTAGTCTGCCTGCAACAACCTAGTTTGTAATTATGTGTTAGGTTATAGTTATTTATTTAAAGAAGAGGTAAGATTGCAGATCTCGAAACGTAGTGTTATTGATTTATTGTATCACTGAACGAATGCAAATGTCCGGAAAAATCCTGTTTCAAATTAAGATTTTAACATAAATATAACTGTGTTATTAACCATATATATGGAGTCATGCTAGAAGTAAAAATGGTTGTGCTGTTATTAGCACTTGAGAAGCTTTTAAGAAATTTCCAAAAATAACTAACTAGACTAACTAGCAGTTGCCCGTGGCTTCCCATGCAATTTACTAAGTTTTGTAGATCAGCACTTCTAGTTCAAGTGAATTATAACTCCGACGTCAATGTTGAGTTTACCTTGTTGCCACAATCAAGAAAATATGCCCATAACTTTATATTTATGGTCATTTTAATTTACTCCGGTCTTGGTAACTTTTTATCCCATGGTTGATTTTACCTTGTTTCCCGATCATGAAAAATTAAAAAATTGTAATAAATCACTTATTTATGAAATTGTTACCGAAAAAACTGAAATTCAATACAAAATAAGCGCTGATTGCTGTCCAAAGGTGTTTTTTTTTTCTTCACGACAACGCACGACCACACACCGCAAATGTGACGAAACACCTCCAACAAGGATTTGGCTGGTACGTGTTTGACTATCCTCTGTACAGCCCTGACTTCGCTCCTAGCGACTTTCATCTGTTCTTACAACTCAAGTCGTTCCTTGGTGGTTAACACTTCAACAATGACGAAGAGCTGACAGAAAATGTTTCCAACTGGTTGAAGACACAGGCGGAAAACTTCTATGAAGCAGGTATACAAAAACTCGTGCTGCGCTATAACAAATACCTGCAAAATTTCAGCGGTTATGTGGAAAAATTGTTAAAGAGTTGTAGAAATTTGTGCAATAAATAATTTTTTGTATCTCTACAGACTTTAATTTTATTCCCAAACGGAACTTACTTTCTGGACCTACCTCATAGATTGTTTGGCTTGTTGAAATTTCCCAAGCTAAATGCCTAAGACATTACGATAATTGGTTTGATGAATACTTGTGCCTAACTTCATATTATTGTTATATGATGGGTGCATATCAACCAAATTACATCCTTGAGTATTATCACATGTCTGTTATCATAGTAACCTACATTATTAAGCAACTAGTGGAACTTATTTATGTTAATACAACTAGTGGAATAAGCATAAAATTTCAACTTATATCTGTTTGGTGGACAAATACATTTTAAGATCAAATTTAACCCATTCGTGACTGAATAAATTACTATAATTTTTGGACTACAGAACTGGATATTTTCCATGCTTTCGTGTAAGAAGAGGTGCACTTTGCATAACACTTACTGTATAACATGCTATGAATATTATAAATTTACCCTAGTTATTCCTTGTTATTGTATGAACACAAACTGTTAGTTTTTTACATATACATATATTTACAAATTTTTATTATACTTCTTTAGAAGTTGGTTGGGGTGTAAAACACCTCAAAACATGTTTCCAGATGAAGTGGAACATGACACTTTTTACATTGGTACACTGTTTCACTTCTTTTTCCCTGTGAGGCACAAACTTTACATTTTCTTGAGGGCCTGGCTTTGGTGGTTGGAGATATCTTTTCAATAAAATGCCCCCAAAACTTTCCTTGAAGGCGCAGTGGTGATTCTCCACAAGCGGGAGGCCTACCAAAGGGTTACCTGACCCCAAAAGGTTTCGTCACAGAAGTGATTGAACACATCTGATTCAGTGCAGTTTTCTTCTCACTGCCACGAAATGATAGGATTTATTCCATGATTGCCGGTAAAACACATTGCACTAGCAGTATTTGGTCAAACGCTCCACGCAAAATCACAAGGCCTAGCCGGTGGGTTATCGTCACATCCATTATCACTGCTGTCATCGTTTGTACCATCAGACATTTCATTATTTTCATGTATCATGTCATCTTGTTCACTGTCACTTTCCTCATCACCAGTTTCATCTAAAACATTAGCAACGTAAGCCGCAAAATCATCAGAATTTACGAACACATCATTCCGGTCGGGAGATGGACGCCATCTTGACTGTTTACAAACGAAAGACAGCTGTTTTGCCAAGATGATTTGAGACAATATCAGATGATTTTCAGCAAAGAAGAAGAATAAAAACATAAACTAGAATATTGAGAACAAAATATGCAGCAAATGTGAATGCCTCTGCAATCTATCGGCAATATATTCAACTACGTTGATGTCGTGTCTAGCGGACGGGTCTTTAGTCGTTATGCCGCATGAAGTGAAGGACGGAAACTGCCCGTCCAATGTCTTGAATGGGTTAATAATTCTAATTTTAAAATATCACATAAACAGTTTTCACTATTGTTTTTAATTTTATTTCTGTATACTGCCAATAGCACACACTTATATTGAGGCCTAAAAACAATGTCCTGTATGAATTTCTACAATAAACCGAGGGAGAAGAAGTTGGCAGTGATTTCTCCTTTGTTATTTTATGGTACACTGACACTAAATTACAATAGTCCACTTCTTTTAGTTCAGGTAAATATTGCTAGAGTCTTTAGTTCAATATTTTAATGCTGACAGGCGTAACGTAATCACGCAGTTTTGGAAACATGTGCCCCAGTCATTCACAAACCCATTCATATCCAGAAATGACAGTTCAGTGGTTAAAACATGTATCAATCTCAAGCATTTTCAATGTTGCTTCGATACAATTGTTTTTTAAAAGTTAAAGATTTATTAGTTTTGTATTCCTCCAATCATTGGAACATATGGTATTGTATATTACAACTACTGCACTACCAACGTACCTGACGGTAGTAAAACCCCAGAGGAAGAAGGTGAAGAGAACTATGAGGCTGAGGAATGCAAGACCAACACCTTCCCATGCCCCTCGCTGCAAGTAAGCCAGGGAGCCCATGCCACATAGGTACACGGAGGTTAGGCAAATGGGAGTGAGCAGGATTAGACAGAGAGCATCACCACAGAACCCGTGTGGTCCATCACGACTCTGTCTGCTGAACAGCCACTGTAAAGTAACACCATATTCACACACTGTAAAATGTCTAAATAATAAGTACCTGTATCCTATGTCCTTAATTGGTATAGTGTCTTTAATTAACATTCAATCTATGGATTAAAAAAACATTTATATGGTTATAACATGAATTTCCATTGTTCCGTTTAAAATGTATTGTTTATTTATTAAAAGGAATGTAGAAAGTATGAAAACTTTTAAATAAATTTTATTTAAATCCATTTAGTAGCTTTGGATATTCCATGGTTAATAGACAAGACAAGAAGACAATTCTTAATTTTTCACACTCATCAAGAAGGAAATGGTGTCAAATACATATCATCTTAAAATTTTTCCCAAGTTTGTTTGTCATTAGCTGCCTAGGTCTTCACATTCTCTGCGAGTCGGCTCTCCAATTCAAGAATTCTTTTACTGAGTAAAAGGGTCTTTCTTGTAACCAGGAGTGCAGGCTTTTCTTCAACTTCCTTCCTTCCATTTTCTTCAGTTCATCAGGGAGATTATTGAAGAATTTTGCTGGCATAGGTTGGTTTTGTTTCAGAGAGAGTTAACTTGTGGATTGGCAAAGTAAAGTTATTGGCATGCCTAGTACTGTAAGAGTGAATGTCTTGGTGCTGTTGGACATTATGAGTTGTAGCTATCACAATACACTCTACAATATAAAGGCTGACTACTGTTGATAACCTCCATTCTTTGAATACCCCTCTACAGCTCTCTCGAAATCCCAAGCCGGCCATGATTCTTAGAGCCTTTTTTTGAAGAATGAGGATTCGTTGGAGATTTCTTTCAGTTGAACCACTCCAAACCACTAAGCCATATCTCATATGGCTTTTAAACAGAGCATGATAGGCTGTTATTATGGCTTTTGTCGTGATTATAGCTTTCGTCCTTTTTATGGCATAAATTGCTGAGCTAAGCTTAAGGCATAAGTTATCAATATGATTTAGCCAAGGGAGTTTGTCATTAACAATGATTCCAAGATAATTAGTTGAGCTGACAGATTGAAGATTTGGTAGATCTGAAATGTCATCCTTCTTGTTCCCAAATGAAATTTGTTTCGTCTTTGATTAATTGAAAACCAGGTTATTGTTTCTACAGTAGTCCATAGCAATGTTAACAGCAATCTATGAATTTATTTCTAGATTTTCCACTGAGCTATTGGCAGTTAATAGCATAGAATCGTCAGCATACATGACTAAATTACTGAATGAATGTAAAACCTTAGGAAAATCATTAGTAAATAATATAAAAAGTACAGGCCCCAACACAGATCCTTGCGGTACACCACGGTCCATTGACAGGACCACAGATCTTGAAATTGTAGTAACTCTTTTTATGGTCTGAGTCACTTCTACAACCTGGTGTCTTCCTTCAAGAAATGCTGAGAACCATGAAAGTGCTGTTCTTTGGATTCCTAGATGAAAAAGTTTTCTTATAATCAAGTCATGGCTTAGACAATCAAATGCCTTACTCAAGTCAAGTTGCACTCCCACTATATTATTTCCAGCCTCGATATTGTCAACAATGTGCTCAAACAGATCTACTATTGTAGTCATGGTGGATCGTCCCTTCATAAAACCATGCTGTTTCTCTGTCAAAAGGTTGTTTATTTGAAGATGCTTGAAAAGTCTAGAGAGTACAATTTTCTCAAAAATTTTGGACTCAGTTGGAATCAAAGATATTGGCCTAAAATTTTCTATGTGGTGTTCACTGGATTTTTTTGAGAAGAGGGATAACTTTGGAAATTTTCATGCTTGAGGGGAAAGTACCATGCAGAAGAGATAGTTGTTTGATATGAAAAAGCGGTACCGCTACTTCATTTTTTACAAAATTTTAGAATTTTTGAGGAAGGGGGGAAAGGAATGGGTCCTTTTTTTATTATTGGTTCATGCTAGATGAACTTCTTAAAACCATACTTTGAATCCGCATTGGTTTATTACAAATAACTAATCTGTTTGATAATTTTGGTTTTCTTTTTAGTTCATTTTGTAGAGCTGGCAACTACAGTGGCCTAATCTCGACAGATGGTTGGTTTGCCAATTTAATGTACATTGCCTCTATTAATTTCCTTTAGAAATGTGGCTCCCGATGTATTATGTTGGCTTCATCACAATTCATATGACAGTCTTCGGACCAACAATGGTGTGCATTTTTTTATTTTCCTGTGAGAGGTTATTGGCCTCAGGTCAGTTGTAGGTGGTTGGTCAACGAATGCAGACGTATTGTAACCTGTATTCTGTAGTTCTGTTTTAATAATTATTGTTGTGTTTAGTTTTTTTATTAAGTGCATGTTTTTAGAGTTAGTGAAGTTGACACACAACATGGTGGTTGTGATTGGAGGCGTGTCACAGCCTCTGGTATGATTTGTTTATTTTAAACTATTTTGTAATTATGTGTTAAGTTAGTTATTTGCCTGAAGAAGAGATCAGATTGCAGATCTCGAAATATAGTGTTACTGATTTTTTGTTTCACTGAACAATGGCAAATGTCCGGAAAAATCCTGTTTCCTTCACAATTCTTCCATGGTCAAAAATAAACTTCAAACAAAGAATAAAGGGATTAGTAAAACTCTATTAGTTTTTATAACGTAATAAGTTTAATTTGAAGAACTGATCATTTGAATTGTAAATTACTATATGGGAGGTTGGCAAGTTTTAATTGTTTCACTATACACCATAAAATATAATTTGCGTACATAACAAAAATTGTTTTTCGTGCATAAATAAAAAAAAAAAACAGTACGGCAATCTTTTCAGGTTGTAAAAGTTCTAAAGAGAATCCAGAACAGATCCTTATAAAACTGAATATTTAGTCAATGTGGTTTTGGATTGAAACTTTATTATATTGCTAAATACAAAATATGTTCCCGTTAAACATAAAAACTATGTAGAATGTTTTTTTTTAATATTGTTAGATGTTTAAGGATAGACAAAGGGTGAAATATTAATCACTTCCAAGAGAAAATCTCTCTCATTAAATGTTAATATAATAGAAGTACGTTAAAAAACATATTTTTGCAACATATTTTTAAAGGAAATGTAACATAATGTTTTCAAGTATTAAAAAAATCCTCTCAGGTAATTAATGAAAAAGTTCATGTCAGTGTTAAGGTTAAGGTAACAACTTGAGGGTGAGAGATGGAAAGCTGGTGATATTATGATAGTAATAGAAGCGTATTGTTATGGGTTGGGTTGCGTCATTCAACAGCTGTTGTCGACAGATGTAGTCAACACAGACGAGGTGCTTAACAGTCACAGATAAATACTAGTCATACACGGAAAACTGAGATAACATACAAGTCGTACTGTACAAGGTCGTTTACACAAGGCATTATGCAATGCTACAATTCGTACATGTCTGCTATCACATTACTCATACTTAATTTTCAGCTAATTTGTCACAAACACGATTACTCTTTCTAACAAGGTGGACTGTGACTTTACACCACCCTCAGCTGTTATTTCCGACTGTGATAGTAGTTCCAAAAACATTTTGTCATCAGAATTACCATATCAAAACTGAAAGAAGCAAACCATTATTCAATAATATATCTACTCAAAAATCACTATTCATAGCTGCAACAGTAAACTTAAGTGAATAAATGAATGAAAAATTTCTTTATTGTTGTCAGTTGTACATTTTACATACAGTAGATCTTAAACTAAAAGTGCATTACTTTTCAGTTTGATTTATATAAAGAGTTTAAATACTGTATCTCCTTTATAGAGTTTAACTGCTGTAGCTCTTTAAAATTGTAAATACTGTAGTAACTTTAAAATGAACAAATGCAGTTTTAATCAGTTTATTAAATACTGTAACTCTTAAAAGTTATATTGTAGCTGTCTAGCAAACCTCCTTTCCCAAATTATTTTCTCTCTCCTGACGTGAAAAGGAAATTTAAGTTATGATACTAAGATTCCAAAATATAATATGCTAAACTGCAAAAATCAATATCGAGCTAACAGGATTAATGACATAAAGTACTAATTACGGACAAAAATGTAACTTAAATTTGCTGTTGATTGTAAGTCTATCATTTTCAGAACTAAAAGTCTGATTAGCGGCTAGTATCTGTTTTTTTATAATTAAAATATGTGTATGGGGTACAAATGGTGTGTTTACTTACATGTGTACCCCATTATATCCATAGCCTATCATAAAATTACCAAAACTAAAGAGGTAACACCATTATACTCATAGTCTATCTTAAAATTATCAAGGAAAAAAACTATAGCTTTGCAAGTTTATGGAAAACCGAATTTTAATTGTTTTGCAAATAATTCGCTCTGCTGCTCATGCAGTCCCTTGGGAAGCGTAATTATTAAATAAATGCAGTGTTTTCCTTTCGGATTACAGCAGACAACTGATCATGAATTCTTGAGTAACAGCAATATGTAGCCGAAGAACTTTCATCTAGAAGCGAATTACAATCCTTTAAAAATCTGAATATCACCTAAAAACTGTAGCACAGGGTAAAATCTTCTTGATTCAAAAAACTTCTTGATCCGAAAAACTTCTTGATTCTTGTACTTCAGAAAGTTTAAAGACATTGCTCTTTACACAAACCAACTTTAAAATCATAGCCCAAAATGCTCTCTCGATCTCCATGACTTTAAAACATTGATCTTTCAAAGATTACAAAGTACGCTAATGAACCCAAGGCCCTGACAGGTTCTTTCAGATATAAGGAAATGCTGGAGAGCAAGGAATCGCTGGGGTTTCATTTCCACTTTGATGAGGACTCTACTCTTCTGGAAAATGATCAAAGAGAGGTTCAAGAAGGAAGAAGGAAGTTTGGGCAGGGGATCTGAATGGATGGTTTAGTGGATCAGCTGATTTTCATAATGTAGGCTATCCCCGCACGCACTAAAGTGAAGGTGAAATGGTACATTTTTAAAAAGAAGTGCTTGCGTGAGTAATGAGGCTAATCAAACTAAAGAAATGCAGGAGATACAAGTGTTATTTGAAATTTGGGTTTACTTCCCTTGGAATTAAGCCGCTGTGTGTGGTGTGTGGTGAAGTATTGTGTGCTGAATGAATGAAACCATTGAAAATATTACGTCATCTGGAAACCAAACATCCCGGACTCAAGGATACACCAGTAAGTTTTCATGAACAAAAATGTAGCTTTGTTTATTCCACTACCCTTCTGTAACTCCCGATGTAGCCTTTTGGGACCCCCAGGTTGATATAGTGCTTAACTTTCTGATAGAATATGTGGGCATTCACTTTTACTTGGATATCCAGAAGTACAACACTACATCAGCTGTAAGTTGTTTAGTTGTAATTAATTTCAACAATGTCTGACTGCTTTTTACATTAATTTGCAAACATGTTGTCGGAATTACATGTAAGAGATGAAAGCACTGACAATCTGTTACTTGACAAACCTCTTTTAAGTCTGCAAATATTTAACCTTGCCGTGACAGTATATAATAGAAATTTGTAATTTTTTTTTAAGAATGATAATTGGTTTTCAACAAAACTGATGGACACTTATAATACAAGAAGAGATGTTGTCAAAATTACTATACAATGTACTTAAACTTTGAAACTTATCAACAATCTTGAAATGAACCAAGCTTGTCTTAAGACAATTAAACAAAGATTAATGTACAAAACCTATTATTGTATAAATGAATTTTTTCAGACAATGACTAAAACTCTAATCTCTGATGTTGAAAACATTTATTTTAATTTACCACCATGGTACCATTTATATTTTTAAATTATATTCAAGTTTCTATTAAATTATATTATAAGCTAAAAATAGCAATGGTTCAATATTATTGGCAGTTATTGTTATAAGGTAATTTTAAGTATTAACAGAATGGCCAGTCTCAATATACTGTTCTCTATCAAATGAGATATAAAATTTGATTGATTGACCGTGATATTGAGAGTTTTGTTGATGCCGTCAGTAATAAATAGACATTTCAGTCTTCAGTTATAGCAAAGAAAGGAGAGAGAGTGAACATTTATCTGACAATGAAGATTAATATTTAAATGATGAAGCAATATGTCTACAAAATGACAAGATTAGGCCTTGCCAAAATGAATCTAAACAAAATTCTGTAAGTGATCCAGAACTGCATAAATTTAATTTCACTGATGGTTTAGGTGTTTAAACCCTGTTAATTATAGGTCTGAAAATTTATTTTCAGCTAACCTTTACAAATTCCCCATTAATGCTAATCCTGCAGTCAATTAATCAATGCTTAAACTAGAGAATCATTTGCAATTTTCTATTTGCCATGATTGGGTAGACAGGGTGATGGTCAGTGAAAGAAAAGAAACTCCATATTTATATGAAATATGCAGTAAAATACTGGATTACACGCTGGAGTTACTTAAAAAAATATCATACAGAAAAAAGGTACAGTATTAGGTACTCTGTGTTAAGGACAAGAGTACAAGTGCAAATATAACCGTAACAGCATATCCAGTTACTTACTACTGCAACAGCCAGAACTGGATAAAATTAAATGTAAGTAATCACATACATTTGCGTTATTTTATACCTAGTTTAACTGGTATAAACACTGCGACATTAGTCTTGTACCGCTTTTAGAACAGTGGGGATACTATCAGTGTGTGTCCACTGCAGTCAATGTGTTAATTTAGCGTATCCTATACTTGGAATCTAACATGTGCATACATGGATTGAAAAGGGTTTAAGCAATATAGGTTGCATAGTTGTGTCACAATACATGTAGTCACTAAAGGATAACATACTTTAAGATAGTTACAAAAACTAAACCTACACTACTTCTATGAAAAAGACTTACCTTCCTGAGAACAAATATAAATATTTTAGGATGTACATTGAGGGAAAGTTTACATCTTATTTTGTCTAAAGACTGATTTGCGGGAAGATTATAGAATTTTTTTTTAAAACCACTCTTAGATTTTTAAAATTTTATTTATATATTTTAAAACATTTAAATATCAATTCTAGAGCTCACATTTAGGACCCTACAAGAATATTAGCGTCCAGAAATTTAGATAGTCCTATTAGAAATTTATAATTGTTACAAAACAAATGTTAGTGACCAAATCCTTTTACAGACAAAATCATTAAGGTAAACTTCAGATGTTTGTTGATTTAAACCCGTAAATGTTTTACATTGGCAGATAGGCTTGCCAAAATGTTTACAACAAGTAGAGATAAGAAGTCTGGCTTGTCCTGAATTGTTATCTCATATTGTAACATAAATATTTTGTCGTGGTTTGCAACCAAATGATTCCTGCAAGAAATTACAAATCTTTTGTGAGCAGGATTATATTTTCAGCACAATCAGAGATTGTAAGATGTTTATCTTTTCACATAATTTTTTTTAGCCTCTATTTCTTTTAACGAATATTAGGAGAAATCAAAACTGTAGAACCATCTGAAAACAGGAAATCACAAGTACTGCTGTTGGTAATTGTTGAATGTAGGTTGTTAATGAATAAAATGGGATTGAACATGGATCACTGAGAAAGGCCTATAATAGAGTTAAACGATTTAGCTCATCTCAAACATCCAATCTCATGAACGTACTATGTTTTTTAAACAGATTTTTCTACTTGTAAAGATCTAATAATCTAAGAATATCCTCTTATGTCTATCCTTTCAAGCTTTCTTAACAGGATTTTGTGATTCAGAAAATTGAATATCTTTCAGAAATCGATAAACAAACCTACAACTAGTAATTTTGAGTCCAGAGCTTGTATAGCGCTTGAACGAAAGAATAAATTGATGATTTACCTTTGTAAAATCCAAACTGTAAAGGAGAAAGTATTTTGTTTTTGTCAATCAAGATTACAAGCCTTATAAAAAAACTCTTGAAAAACTGCATTGCCTTGATGTTCTGAGTTAATTATAGCCTACAAAGTACATCATAAGAATTATATTTTTCGTTATCCAGTTGTTATTGACATCCTTTTTTAAAAGAGAAAGTTATTAAACTATTACTGTTAACAATTGCTTTACACATTATTGTGTTGTCAGACAGTTTATTTATATGAACATTAGGTATTAGCTTGCTTTCCGTTACATTTAAAGCTATAAATATACAACATTGTAGAGTGTACTTGTGTGTATTATGACACTGCTCATTCTAAAAATTGTAATAATAACCAGAGAGAGTTTTTAATGGTGGTCAACCTTATTAGAAATAGGGTTTGTCCCATCAGGTTCAGGTAATCGTTTCTCTAGTGTACTTCAGCTGGGCAATCAATCAAGTGGACATACCTGAATGATGGGTCGAGGTGTACGTTTGATTTTGAACTGGAACTTGCAGACCTCACAGCGGTCCAGGTTGGAAGTGGAGAGCCATTTTCTCCAGGCAGCAGATGTGGACGACACTCATCGAACCCATGCAGTCACATGGTGATATCAGTTCCTCAATACAGTCACCTGTCATGATCAATGGTATTATTAGTCAGACATTTTACAAGAACTTGCAAATATCTTGTGTGCTATACAAGAATATGATTCTAGTATAATTCTAAACAGAATGCAGCAGAAGTTATCGGAATTAAAACTTATAAGAAAAAAATACAAAAGAGTTAGAAAGTCTCCTCACAAGCCAGTTAGAAAGCCTACTAAGGGCATCATCTTATTAGTAAATAGAGCAATCAGATTTAACACAGATATAAAAGACCTAATGAAGAGAGATTAATTAACTATGAGCCAAAACCACTATTACTGTAAGGGTTGTTTAAAATGCACACATGAGCTATTCTAATAAGACCTATTGGCTCACCTACATTTGATGTATCCAAATTTTAATGTATGTCTAAGTTGTTATCTGATTCCCTGGGAAAGATTGATTTATAGTAATTAAATAATTTTCTTGTTATCATAAAAACAGTTTAAATACTTAAGAAAAAAACCTCAGGAAATAATAAAATTGGTAGATATATACTAATATACACTACTAAATACTAAATAACATATTGGCCTCATATCAAATTTTTCTTTTAATGGTGACTTATATAAGCAACATAAGAAGACAACAATGGGGTCACCAATGTCCAAGCCACAAGTTGTGGGTTTACTATGTAGGTTGGCTTCATGGTAAAGACTGTTTAAATTCCATACATCTCAATATCAAGTTCACTATAGAAGTTCATCACAACAGATGTGTACCGAATGGACGAAACACATAGGGTTGGATACCGCTGAGGTCGTAGTACGAGTAATAATTACTCGATTTGCAAAGTTTACTTATATGTTTAATTCTGACAAATAAACATAAAAGCACCACTTCTAGATGTAAAAAATAAAATAATATATTGCCACGTTGCTGCCAAATAGAGTGATTATTAACTAAATCATATCATAAGGGTGGGCCTAATAGTGCCAATGTTTTTCTGGGAATTTTGAATACGAACTTAATAATTATTAAAACTTTAAAATTGACTTCCCTTCACGTTGATGTCGACTCAACAGCGCGAGCGTCAATATCTTGGCTCGACATTGCAGCTGTAGTCGGATAAAGTGAAGATTAGTAGAAGAAAACGACGTTACACAAGAAAGTACACAAGAATGGGTACAATACCACACATATACAATTCATTAAACCTTTTCAATATTCTGCCACCTTCTAAGAGTCCATGACTGACACAATGTGTAACTTCTGAATAGTTAAAATTACGTCTAACTATTGGAATATATTTTCAGGACTTCTTTAATGATTGTAGGAGTTTGCTATAGTCTGTATTTGTTACCTATATTTATAATTTTAGCTTGTTTTACACTGTAATGATAATTAATTTGGTTATTTCAATGACAGGCGATTCCAGGTTCAATTTCAATTACCATCTCATTTAGTTTATACAGAAAGATTTTCCTATATTATGCTGTGTGTAGATTTTTTTGCTGTGTTAGTCTTGACCAGAAATCCAGTTTTCCAATTGAGTAAAGGGGTTTCTATGCACTATGGGCAATGTCAATACCTGCTGAATGTCCCTAACACCAAGATCAACCAGAACATCATTAATTTTTAATTTTTCACTATAAACTTTCAAAATCTGTTCAGCAAGACCTCTAGGCCATTAATAATCAACTGCATTCAATGATTTTAAACATTTGTTTGAGCGTGAAAAGGTAAATTAAGGTATACAGGAGCATATTTTGTTATTTTTGTACTATCATCATTTTTCTTGGTATAGCTGTGATAAGATTTCTGTTACTGTTACAGTGGTATCACATCATGGTCTTGATGACTGTCTCTCACTATCTCCCCTCATTTGTTTTGAGATCACCTCATGAATCTTCGGTTGTCTCATCCAGGTGCATAGATCTCTCTATTCCTTCCAATGGATCAACTTCAAAAGACTTACAAATTTGGAGTTTTCTATTTCTTTTTAAATCAAATCAAATCTCTTTGTTGTTGTAAGGCAACTACATTCAGTGACAACATCAAAATTGCTACCTAAAGTATAGTTATATTCACAATTCAATGTTTTTCGAAAACCAGTATTAAGGCTAGTTTGGGTTACAACATAGTATATTAGAATTTTGAGTAGGCCCATTTTAACAGTTGTGTAAAAATTTAACATAAGAAATTAAATATTATACAGCTCACAGAAAATTTAACAAGTTATATATGTTTAGCAAACAGCATACTAAAAATTAAATAAAATTAAAAAATAACAAGTTTCATACAATTTGAAGAGAAATAAAGAGATAACAATAATTAAATACAATTAAGATGTTAAATTAGTTAAATAACTTAAAATGTTTACATTAAAAATACTTCAACAAGTTAAAATTACCTTACTTTTCGTGAAAAAGATAGAGTCAAAACAATGTTCTAATACAATATTTTGCAAAATACTCTCCAATGTAAAAAGAACTGTTTTACAAAAAATTATATTAAAAATAATATATATCCATATATATATAGCCATTCAGTTATGTATGCTGATGACACTGTAATTCTCAAAACTAATAAATCAGTCCAGTCCTTGGAAATAGATTCACACATCAGCCATAACTTAGCTCTGAAATATTGTCAAAAAAATGATCTTGTTTTTAATGAAATCAAAACAATGCAAATAACTTTTGGCAACAAAAAAGAAAAAGTCTCCTACATTCCGGATCTACAGTCAACCACAACAGTTCAACATCTGGGGGTAAATTTCGATGATAACTTAACATGGTCAACATATATTGATGATCTGTGCAACAAACTGAGTAGAGCTCTTTTTGCAATTAGAAGAACTAAGGCTATCAGCTCATCTGGTACTGTCAAGATTGAATATCAGGCTCTTTTTGAAACCCATCTTAGATACAGAATTCTTGTTTGGGGTGCTTCCTCAGCAAAGAATCGTGAATGGGTCTTATTATTGCAAAAAAGAGCTCTAAGAATTATGGCTTGTTTAAAACCCCTTGATAGCTGTAGACAAGTATTTAAAGAATGGAAAATACTGACCGTTGTAAGTTTATACATACAAGAAACAGTTCTTAACGTAGTTTGGAAGGAAGATTAAACGGAACAGGGACCTTCATCACTGTAACACAAGGCGTCGTAACAACTTTACTTTACCCAAACACCACAGGACATATTTTGAGAAAAAAACCATCATATGTGGGGGCTAAATTCTTCAACAGTCTTCCAGACGAAGTAAATGAAGAAGAATCAATAAAAGTGATGAAGAAGAAACTGCATCAGTATCTGATGAATAGGCTTTTTTACAATATAAAAGAATTTTTAAATTCGACAGATATTTTCTCTTAGATTATTAAAAGTTATTAATATAATAGTAATTTATTGACAATATTGTTGTTGCTGTTTACAAACGTTATACATTTGTTTTTAAATTTTGTTTTTTTTTTGTTTCTTTGTTTCTTTATTTGTTTTGTATCTGTATGTGACACCATTTCTATATATATACTATATACACTATTAGGATGAAGATTTGTTACATTTAGTGCTATTGCCCATATGACTAGGCCATACCTGATAATAAATTGAAAAAAGGCATGGTACTCAGATTTTACATAGTTCTCAGGTACACAGTTCATTACATGTATCTAAGTAAAACTAGATAATCTTTTGGAAATGTATTCAATTTGGGTGTACCATGATAAATTATCATCAATAAATATTCCTAGCAATTTAACTGAAGAAAAAAGCCATTTGACTTATCAAAAGAAGAAGTCTTTCTTAATTACCTAATTGCTGAAATCTAAAAACGGTTGAAAACTAATGGTTACTTCTTAGAGAATTTACACACAATATAATTTTAAACAAATTTAAAATAATTGCTAAATTAAATCAAAATATGGTTGTGCTGCCCTAAACCGGAGAACAGTTGATTACATTTTACAGGCTATTTCAAATAATATTTCACAAGTGCAGAGATCAAGATGGGATATTTCGCTACTTTAAATACCACTCCAGAGGGATTTTCGTAATACGAATAAGTCTATCCCAGGGACCATACTAAAGACCACGTACAATTTCAGTACAATTGGTTGAATAGTTTACGGGTTCAAGCAAAATAAACATACAAAGTTTATGTAACTTCCACATTTATAATATTGGTAGGATTACAATATATTTCTAAATAATTTTTCATTTTTATGTTAGCAAAGTCAGGGCTTAATTCAAAGTCAAAAGTATTCAGGATAACATTTTTAAAATGATCAATTATTTACAGTCAATGCCTAATATAAAAATCAATTTCATATGAATAATAATACTGCTAATCCAGAAAAAACCTCTCCTGCACGCAAGACTTAAATCGATGACACAGTGGCACCGTGGACCCCATAACTCGGATCGATTCACACTGCATTATTATCTCCTTTTGACAAATCTTGCCCTATAACGGCAATATTCTAAATATTACTGTACTGTATTACAATATTACTGTACTGTATTACAATATTACTGTACTATTATTCTGCTGTAAGGAGGCCACTATTGTATTCTTCTTCTATGTAATAAAATTTTTATTGTTTTTTATATTAGTTAGTTCTGTGGAAAACATGGCTGGGCCGAGTATTCTGCTTTACTACAGTGAAATATTTGTGTTGATAACAATTCTTGCACAGGAATAAGAAGCAACTGGGCCTGCAAACAGTGCTCTACTATGTTCTGTAAATACCTGTGCTTCTTTGCATATAATCATAAAAAAAATGAGTGGATATTATTCAATAACAATCTGGTTCATTTTATAGTTGATATAAAAGTATTTATTTATATTATTACTAACGGATTAATAATTAATAAAAACAATAGCAAAACTGGTGGGAGTTGCAGGTGCAGCAAGTCATGCGTTCTTTATCAGTACAGCGAGAATTAATATAAGCGGAGTAGGGTTGATAATTATATCAATAAGTAAAAGGTTGGTAAAAACCATTTCATACAAGAATTCACTTAACAAAATTTATAACCATTGTAACAACAAAAGGTACTCAATTTAGAAATGTAAATTCAAACATGTGGCCTACTAAATAAGGTGGACTAGTTGCTACCCGGCAGTATAACATCCAGTAAATATTTACACTGTTTTTAAAGATTTGAGATTAGAGATATTTAGTTGATGCTATCCTAATAACAAGAAACCTTTTAATAAATTTACCAAAAAAATTTGAAAAATGTCTAAAAATAAAATAAAAATGCTATGAGTTTGTTTCCATAACACTGTATAGTCCAAACTCTTTCCGATTTTCTCCTACTGTGCTTTGTAGTAGACTTTCTTTTATGGTATTATATTTATCAGGTGTTGTTATAAATTTATTTTCAATAGACAGTTCAGTTGCTGAATCATCACAAAGCTTGTAAAACAGACTTTTTATGAAACTTTTCACCTAATATTTCTGAATTTTGTTATAAGTACATAGTTTACAGAAATGAAGAGCAGAACTTACTACTATATGGCATTACTGGTATTTCTGCTAAGTTTTTTTCAAGAATATTTAAAAAATCGGAGACAAAAAGTTCTTATTAATGGAAGCTGGTCCAATGAGTTAGTGGTTGAGAGTGGAGTGCCCCAGGGTTCAGTCTTGGGCCCCCTTTTATTCCTACTACACATAAATGATCTTCCTACTGCTGTTAAGGCCAAATCTCTGTTATATGCAGATGACACAACCTTCTTAAATAGTCATACAGACTTTGCAGCATTAAAAGACCTTGTGAATGAAACAGTTGAAGAAGCTTCATTGTGGTTCAGGTCAAATGGCATTTTATTAAATGAATTAAAAACCCAAAATATTTTATTCACCTTAAGACGAACTCCTCAATATGATATAATAAATTATTTCTCTTCTTGTGTAAAATTTCTAGGTATTTTTATTGATAAAAATTTAACATGGAATCCTCATATTGAATATATTTCCAAGAGATTATCCTGTGTATTTTTTTTACTAAGACGAATAATGAAATATGTGCCTGAAAGCTATGTAAAATGTGTTTACTATGCATTTTTTCAATTAAGGTATGGTTTAGTAATATGGGGTAATAGCACTAAAATCAATGAAATTCTTATCTTACAAAAAAAAGCAGTTTAGGGTAATAGCACAAGCACAACCACTGGACCATTGCAAACCACTTTTCATAAAACTAGAATTGCAAACTGTTATTAACCTATATATATTTGACTCAGTATTATACATTATGAAATATATTCAATCTCAAACTTTTAGCAGAGATCTACATAGCCATAATACCAGAAATAAAAATAATATTGTAATGCAACATTGTAGGGTAAGCAAAACTCAACAAAGTCATATTTTAATTTCCCAAAAGATTTACAACAAATTAATAGGTCTAGTTAATAAGTATTCTGTAAATATTTTTAAAACTAAGCTATATAACTGGTTAATACAGAACCCATTTTATGAACTTTCAGAGTTTTTTAGTATTAATGATATATATTTCTAGATTGTCCAATTGCATATTCCAATTTGTTCATCTAGTGGTTTAAAGCTTTCATCTGTATACTGGAATTATGTTTTATTTAACATCAAACCTAAAATATATGTACAATATTTTTATATATTAGAGTAATATCTCTTTTGACTATGCCACTTAGGTGTATTTATGACTTTGTCAATGCATTTTGTAAAATGACAATAAACATTATTCTATTCTATTCTATTAGATAAAATATCAGGTGTCTAATCTTTTTCTCAACCACCACATGATATTTTTTGGTAATATAAATTGTTTCGAAAATCCTGTACCAAACTTGTATTACTCGTACTAAAATATAACTAAATGAATTAATATGGTACAATAACCAATTTGGTTATCATTTAAATAAAGCACATTAAATAGTAACGATTTTCTCTGAAAATAACATTAAAACAGGACTTATTTGACTTGTAAACATATTAATGCCATAGTGTTATAACAGTACCTCAAACTCTGAAGACCTTGACAGTGATGACTGAGCTATCAAAGCCTGATAAGAAGTACTGTATTTATCAGTCTACTGTAGTTTAATTGCCAGAAACAGCAACATAAACATTGACTTCCTGATTAATTTTGTGTTGTTGAACTTGAGGAACTCTACAATTCCTTAGAGGTTAGTGCAGCTGTGATGACCCTCAACATACAGTTGTAAGGCCGACTGGTAACATTGTATATGGTCTCAATCGGCCAACTTTACAATATTCAATTGTCAATAATATATTTTATTTTAATTGAACATAGTATTACTATAGTGGTCTATTTGTAATAATACACTGCAAATATAATGCATTCAGTTGTATTATGTTAAGTAATGCAGGAATATAATTTAGTACAGCTTATGAACTATATTATCCAGTTATGTCATCAGTAAGCTTGCAAATTTTCCATGTGCACAGGTGCACAGTTAAGTTGTAGAAACACACAAGAATTTGCTGAGATATGCTTATCTAGTGTCTGGGACGATAGCACTTTGAGGGTAGTCAACTTAAACTGTTCCATCCTGATGGGAGTAAACTACTGGGTGAGAAAGGTAATTGCCATTATTTGGTGCAGTCATGTCAGTAATTTTGTACGCATTATTATTGTTCTTATTGCTCCCCTCTCTCTCTTTCTCTTCCTACAGCTTTAAATTTCTAAATTTTTTGGATAATTAAGTTGTGACATAATTTTTACATTGTTATCTTTTTCAAATATAATGTTCTGTTTCGGTCAATCAAAGAGAGAGTTTAAATTTTATTACAATTTCCGAAACTAATCTAGGCTAGTATCCATCATCATACCAATTGAACCTGTGAAAACTCTAAAATATAAAGTGTGGCATCACAAGTACCACATACAGGGTTGCTACAGGAGTCCAATAATGAAATTCCCTGACTTTTCCCTGATTTCCAGACCAAATTTTTCATTTTTCCCTGACTTTTTTCGACGCAATCCCCAGGGTTTTTGGCAATTAATGGGTGGAAAAAAGTGGTGTTGAGGCTAACAGGGTGGCAAATATAAAAAAGTAAAAAAATAAAGTGAACACAGTTTAATACGTACAAAAAGTGACTTAAATGATCTTTTACAACACAGAAGTAAAATACTTAAGAACACTGCACCATAAGTAATTAGTAGCACATAGAAATTACAGAGTTTATTTGTGTAAAGGGATTTTATATTTTCCCCTGACCAACGTCGAAATTCCCTGACTTTTCCCTGATTTCCAGTCCTGTATTTTTTTCCCTGACTTCCCTGACCTGTAGCATCCCTGACATAGCTAATTTGTTTACCTCCGAAACCAGATAAAAGAGCTAATCTAAGATTTGCTATCTTAGTGCTATGTTACCCACTCAATTTAATGCATAATGCAGCTATACAGCCAAGTAAACATTCAGTATTACTATTGAAATTAAAAACACATCTCATTTATAAACAGAGTTGTAAAGAAGAAGAGTTTTGTCTTTTTAGAAATTTTAGAATAAGGGTCTTGGGCCTCATAAATTGATTGGCTTACACATTGTACTAAGAAAAATCTAATTTTTGTGTAAAGAGTGTACAGTGAAGAAAAAGAGTGTAGTACTGTGAAGCATATTAATCATATTCATACGCCATTATTCAGTATAGTAACTAAAGTTATTTTATGAGATTGGCACGTTTTACAAAACACTTGAACATTAATGTGTAACCTGTGATGTTAACTTCCAAACACGCTAAAGTGCAAATGGAAGTTTTTCACCTGTGCAAATGTCTTCATGAGGGTTGCTGACTGGGATGATTAATGAAATGTGGAGCGGGCCGAGGATTAGAGCTTATGTATGGCCGTTTAACAGCGAAAGTGGCCATTTCAAACACAAGCTAGGCAGTTCATTGATCTGAAAAACGGAATGCACACTTGTAGACACCGAGGAGAGAGGGGGTTTTTTGATACCCAGATTAGCAATGGCAATGCAAACTTTAAAGATGAAAAAGCAGGATACAGAAAAACCCGAAGTAGACATTAAAACCATCAATGTAGCCCAGGGGAGAAATAAAGAAAACATTTTCTAGAACTGACATTGTTGGATGAAATGATTGTACAAAAATTAATGGTTGTTACACTGATGTTGGATATTAGAAATAAGTGATTGGCGCCGAAAATAGACTAACCAGAAGCCAGTCCTAAACTGGAAAGGGGGTGAAATTATCTATTATTGCATACATTTGGAATAGCCCAAAATAATCAGTAAAGACAGCTTGTGTTAAACCCTAGATGGAGTTTTTCTTGTTTGTAGACCTTAGACAAAGTTTATCATCTGTGTAGACAAGGTGCACCGTACTATCAAATTATTATTTTCCATTGTTCCCTCATACATAATTATATATATATATATATAATATTGTATACATGCTTTTGATAATGTTACTGAAAAGTAACGAAATATTAATCATTTCAAGTTGAAGAAGGAACATGTTTTTGTTTTCTTTTATACCTATATATATATATATATATATATATATATATATATATATATATATATATATATATATATATATAAAACTAATTATTATAAACAATTAAATTTCATTAACTTATTATGCATTTATAACTAATAAAAACACTAGTATCTATATAAATATATGCATAAACATATTACAGTTTTGTCATTAGATTACAGAGCTCATTATTGTATTTCTGAAATAAATTCCAACATATTTTGTTAAACTGTTATTTAGTTACTCAATTATTTATTGATTATCTATATAAGTGTTTTAAAATATAGATAACATGCGTGGATATAACTGTACATACATCACGTGTGCGTGTGTGTGTGTGTGTGTGTGTAGAATGTATATCTACCCCAATAGTTTACTTTTTAGTGAATTTTAATAGATACAAAAAAAGGTTTTTTTTCTATCTAATTATAATATGTTATATGGAACTTAATAATGCATACAACAGAGACGATAAGTAATTGTGTTTACATATTACAAATTTTTGCCTAATCGTTGTTTAGTTTTCAGTTGGTATGGGAGGAAGTTATAGAAATAATGATGAAAACATATTATATCAGATTTTACCCAGAAAACTTATTTGTTTCAGACTATTTTAAATGACATAACTACTGTGATATTGACCAATTTTCACGTTATTTGTTTTACATGCATCTATTTTGCATAGTAAACTTATGAATTTATAAACATAAAAGATGTAATCTATTAAAATTGAAGCTCAAAAACTGTTGAATAAAATACAAGTTAGTATCAAATTGATATTATTGACAAATTTATGTACTACAATAATTAATAACAGTGTATAGATTGTAGGACTAAAATATTGAGTAATTGCAAACTGGCATAGCTGATTTATTACATCTCACCTTCTAAGCAGATTCTACAAATTGAACCAGATGCAGAACTCGAAATACTTTTTATTCATAGGTGAACTTGCAGCCAGCAGCGACATAGGATATGGGCCCATTGCTGAGGTTCTTACAACCATCACATCATCTGGAATATTGTCAGCCAAGGTCAGCTCCCCCTGAAACTATCAGGCACAAAATAAAACCAGCACAGACATGGTGTGTACTGCATATTACCATTGAGTGTCCAGCTTTAAACAGGAGGAGGGAATTATGTTGCTTCCCAGGAACTCTAGAGAGTGACAAAGAAAGAAATATTAAAAAGTATTTCATATATTTGCAAACTGTCTGCTTAATCTCTAACATTTAATCATTCCAAATACCAGAATTAAGACTAGTTTATTGTTACTTTTAATGAACCAGATCTCTATAAAGTTACTCCCAAAAATTATTTTGTTAATTAGTATGTAAGTGTTCTTCACATGTACAATTGTTTATTTATATATTTTTGTTAGAGCTTTTGTTTTACCCAAAGCACAAAAAAAGCAGCACAGTAAAAATTGAGAACTATCGCCCAATATCATTGCTATCAGCCTTTCTAAAGTATTTTAAAACATAGCTCCTACAAGACTTAAGGTGATCCATGTTGTAAACTATGTAATTGACCATTTGAAATACCTAAAATATGTATCAGCCTTACTTCTACACTACAGCAAGGCCTTTTACTGCCTTAACCATAAATCAACAGTGTTGCTAGTTTCTAAACTAGCATCTCTTGGATTGAGAGGAAAAGTAATTGAATGGGTAAAAAGCTACTTAGAGAACCGCTTACAAAATGTAGAAATAGAAAAAAGCAATCGAAACTTTCCTAACCCATCAATCAAATTCACTACCAGTAACAATAGGTGTGTCACATGGATCAATAAAATAAGTACTGGGATTCACGTTATGAGAAGAATTAAATTATCTAAATGCAGCGAAGACAGTCTATTAATCACTTGTAGAGTATAACTCATCTTAGATATGGCTAGTAGTCCGGGGAGGAACAAATGGAAGATAACCTAAAGTGAATTCTTGTCCTTCAAAAGAGAGCCATAACGGTGCTGGCAGATCTTGGTCTAATGGTCAGCTGCGGAGAATCGTTTAAATCTCTCAGGATACTAACAGTCATTGCACTCTGTATAATAAATGCTGTTCTACATATTAACAAGATGAACCAACCAACAGGAAGTAGTGTACATACACACAACACCAGACATGCATTACAATACGTCCTAACCCTTCATCACACAGCACTGTATGAAAAGAAAACCATCCTACATTGTACACAAACTCCACAATGCTCTTCCACAGTCACTTCAATGTTTCGACGGCAAAAAGCTGAAAAAGAAAACTAAGAGACCGGCTTGCAGACCACCCTGTGCCACAGCAAAATTATAAATGTTTTTTATATATTTTTATACAGCATGTATATTTTGGTTCAGCTCAAGGATTTCTAAAATACTTTATAAACCTTGATTTAAAACAGTTTTATATTGTTTATAATAGTAAAAGTAAACAAAGTCTCTTCAGTGTTACAGAAGAATTAGATAATAATACTTTTTTCATTTATTAATAACTTTTTAACTGTATAAGCTATTCTATAATATATATATATATATATAATTTCAATAAACATTGAATCCCAAAAAGTACTTGCTCCGCCGGGAGTACTTTTTGCGATTCAATGTTTATTGAAATTAAATAAGGCTATTGCCATTTATACTATTTAACGTATATATATATATATATATATATATATATATATATATATATATATATATAGATAGATAAATAACAATGTTTCTACTAATATTGTGCATGTCAAAATTATTGTTCTTAACGAACATGTGAATAAATTTTGATGGCTATGACTATGACAATGACTATTTGTTTCATTTGTTGTTTGTTTATTGGATATAGCAATGTGACATTCCCGCAATATTTTTATCGGCCATTGATAACCTAAAAGCTTTTTCAACCTAAGACATGGGAAACGGTCCATTGCAAAGATTTCTTGAATTATCACATCATGCAGATAATCAGAAAATTATGGCTCCCCCACAGCTTGAATGTTCCAGATAAATAAAACTAAATATTGCCACTGTACACTCTGATTGTTCATTTACAGAAATAAAAAACTATGGTTAGTAGAAAGATGGTAATAAGATATTACAGACAGTACAAATAGCAGCTTATAGAAACAAAAACAAACAAAGTTTGTCTTTATCAATATTTTGTCATAAGAACTACTGGTAAGAGAATAGACAGTTTCATTAAGTTAGAAGCCTTAAACTTATAAGAATATTGCACTAAGAACCAAAATATGCTTCTTACAATGAGAATATTATGGGTATGTAGGCTTACAAGCCTATTCCCAAGCCCAGTTATGCGCTTTATTGATAACAATCATCCCAGTTAAAATGTTGAATTTCTTTCCTTTTTTTCAGCCTCTATGCATATCTGTCCGCCATATTTGTTCAAACTATTATACAATCTACATATAAAGATTATTTTCAAATAAAACACAACCAAGAGAAAGAACTATGATGCAGAATATGTTTTATTCAATTAATTTCATAAAAATGTGGACCTTTAATACATATTTTTCCCTAAACACAATCACAAAAGTACTAGGAATAGAATAACGGGAATTGAAAAATATCATTACACTTCATTAAAGACGATGTAAATTCCAGCTCGACATCCTATTCAACAGTATTATCAGTGACCGATGTAAACAATATAAATCGATATCTTAACCCTTTGCGTGCCACGGCGACGATACATCGTCGCCAAAAAACCCTTGCGAAAAGTGCCACGGCGACGATCTATCGTCGCCGACTTACTGTGCGAAAAGTGCCAGGCGACGATCCGTCGTCGCCGTCTGTTATCGTAATTTTTAACGCTTTATTTTTCATGAATTCTGTTCACAACCAATATTGTTTTATTTCTTAACTATCCTGCAATAGATAAATAATAGTTCACATAGTACTTTATATTAGTGAAGATAAAAAAAAACACAGAATAATAGAAGCAACAACAGCGGGCGGTGATTAACCGGGCGCGTAACATCGTTGGCGCGTAAACAACTCGCTACTTATAGTATGCGTAATATCTAAAATAATACGTTCGGTTACATGGTTGTGTTTACATCGTTTTGAGGTTAGGATCTCTAAAATGATTTTGTTAAATTGATATCTCCCGTGCGTACGTGCGTGCGCGCGCGCGCGTGTGTGTGTGTGTGCGCGCGCGCGTGTGTGTGTGTACATATTTTTTGGGAAAATATGAAGACCATATATTAGATATACTTTAGAACCAAAGGATAAATGTAAGTAATGCATTAATTATTTTTGTTTTAATGTTGTGTTACCGGTACTGAAAAATGATTTTTTCATTATGTACATAAATTTCAAGCATTGTTATGTAACTATAGTAATTATATAAAAAAGTTAACCATTATTTTTTTTCACATTAACAATGTTATAAAGAATATTAAAAAAATTCTTCCCATAGTAAAATTGTTTCTTATTAATTTGTCAAAAAAAATAAAAACTAAAAAATAAAAATTGCTTTATACATTTTTTGGTTTTGACATGCCAAAACTAATATTATTTTATGTTGTTTCATTTGTTTTGTAACATTTTATTGTAATACAACTTTTTACAAATATTTTGATACCTGTTTCATAAAAATAGTATGAAAAATAATAAAAATATATTCTTTTTCCGGAAGCCCGGTAATACTTCTTATTATTCCCTGGCATTTTTCGCATATGACTTGCAATATAGTTGCTAGTGCATTTCTTTTGTACTAAATTTTTTGCCTTGTGGCATTCAAAGGGTTAATATCATATTGGCCATGTCTGTGTGCTTCTACTTGATGCGCGGATGTCCTTTCCTGAGTAGCTTCAATGAATCACAAAGATATAATACTGCACCCACTCCATACAGATATCAGGATGTCACAGATTATAAAGCAATAGGTAGCTGGTGAGCAGCAAACTTCTTGCAAACTGCCGCCCTCTTTGTAACATGCAGAAAAATATTGTTACTAATAATCTCATAACCTGTTGTTTTTTAAACTGCTTCTAAAAATCTGTTGTCATGAAATTACATTACTCTGAAAACAATATAAAGTAGTTTTTTGTGCAGATTATTTATTTCCCCCTAAAATATTGCCACTCTCAAAAATGTTTCCATATGGTCTACATCTAAATCTGGCTAGTCTACATGTATATGGCTAGTATATGTATGTCTAGTGGTAGCAAAGTATTGCAGATTGCTCTACATAAAACACAAGTTTGATTAATATGTGTGTACCAGTGCCCTAACTCTAATCAATTACACTCTCCCATAAATTCAGCCCTCTTGTTTATACTGATGATAAAAAAAGAGATTTTGTTTAAAATTTGAGTATGTTTATTTACAATTATAGTTAAAGATTGAGTTTATTTTGAGTGTTATGAAAGAAAGATTACAATTGTAATTCAATATTTTTTAGTCCATATCTCTCTTATGTGGTTTAAATTATTGATGTATTGACCTAGCTAGATAAGAAATGTTTTATCATGGCCAGGCATAGTGACTAGCAAGAGTAGACCAGCCTACTTACTCTTATCATGAAACATGGACAATCGGCCTTCATTTGTTAACTAAAGTCAGCATCAGCATTTTTATTGATAATGAAATGGAAATTCCATGGTTTAAAATAGAGTTTGAAGACAAAAATCAGCAAGATATAATTTTAAATTTATGTCAAAGATTTCAACAAATCCAGCCTTGGGATTCTCAACTCAAATTTATGGAAAGTAAATGTTTCTGAGATCACCTGTTTGCATATTTTGTTTGTGAACTTCATTGAAAGTTCTAGAAAAACGGTTTACTTTTTAATTACAGGAATAATGTGCAATCAAATTATAGAAAAAACTTGTGCTTCATGACCTTCCCAACAGTTATCAGTTTTAATTATCAATGTGAAAATAATTTCACTTAAAACATAGCCAGGTACGAAAAGTAGGCTAGGAATCAAATGTTTGTACATTTATGAGAACCAAAATGCATAAAGTACTCCTGCAGTAAAGTATTCAAATACATCTTTGATGAGAACATAGTTCTTAGATATATATTATATTGGATAACATTACTATAAAATTGAACGTTTCATAAAATATAACATGATTCTACTATAATTATAATAATGAAATGCTGTTATTATATACCAAATGTACTTTTGTATTTTATAAACATTTATGTGAACTGTGGTTTATGAACGCCTCGCAAGCGGATGTGCAGTTCCTCAACAGACTGCCCAATTCAACTAAACATGCCCCAACGCCTAAGGGGTTAAAGACTCGCCTCTCAAACGCTTCTTGGTGTCTCAGGAATTCTATAATGCGGGTGAGTTTTTGGCATTTGACTGGGAGAGACCGGCCAATTAGAAGACTGACTCTGCTGTGCTAAGTGGGCCTGCATTGGCGAAGAATGAAAGAGGCGGTGATTGTAAAATTGTTAAGCATGAATGTGTATTGTGTGTATGAATGCCTGGAATTTTAGAAACCCCGTATTGAACGTTTGCCAATACAATGTATATACAATGTCGCTGCAATAAAAAAGATTTTGATTTTTTATTTTGATTTTTGTGTTATTTTTCACTTATATTACGTCTGAGTTAATACAACAGTTTTTAATTTATTGTTCTTCATAAAAGGTTAATATAATACAGTTGAGCTTAACCCAAAGACTAAGTAATTTTTCTACTAGGGAATTAAGTATTTCTTGGGGTAAATTGTCAATTTCATTTTTTACATGACAAACATAGAGCATGTCTTTATAATATTTATTTAGCTTTTCTCGCTTTTTGAGGCAAAATGTGTGTTTTACATTAAAACAATTATTGTTTCCTATTACTTACATCTTATAAATTTTAAAGTATATACATAAGTATATTGTACCCTGAGCTGAGCCACTATGATTTAATTTTAAAGGAAACTGATTGTTATCTTGGTATTGCTTAAGGGGAGCACTTCGCCCTATCTTCGTAATGTTAACATAGGTACACTTATCTCAAGAAACTACTTGAGGTATCTTCATAATTCTTTTTTTCATTTAAAGAGGGCTTCTAGGGGAACACGTGGAACCAAAAAAAAATTTTTTTTTTGGCATATACCCTAAAAGTTAATATATTTTTGTTTTAACGCTTGTCAAAAACCTATATAAATATGTGTATATGTATGTATATAAATATTGAACTCAGTGAAATGTGATGTTTTTTTAGTGGTTTTCCACATATGTATAAAACAGTGCTAACAAAACATACAAAAAAAATTTCCATATTCCTACCATTTGTAGTTTTTTGAGAAACATGTACTTTGTATTGAAAACCGCAACTTTCGGAAAAAAAACACAAAAAACGGAAAAAATACTGCTTTATTACCTTTTTCAGTACATTCCAGGTGCATAGGCTGGCTGATCTCCTTCCTGCTCCTCATATTCATCCTCCAGACTTCTTTTTAGTAAGTTTTTCTTCTGTCTAATTTTTTTTTTTCTCTATATCTTCTTGAGCTTTCTCTGCCTTCCAAATTCGCCGCCGGTCAAGCTTTTTCATTTGCTGTAATAAAATGCTGCCCTGGTGACACTCCTATTTCTTGAAATACTTTGCATTTGCCAATGTAGCCATCATTAAAAGCTGTAACAGCTTTCATATATGCCAAATTTCAAAGTTTTAATCTCCACAAATTGTTCTTTTAGGTATGTAGGTCCAAATGACATTGTTGAGGGACTCATTGGGATTTTGAGTTTTTCCCTTAGTACATTTGCCCAGTAGAGTTGGATTGGCTAGAATCCTTGAAAAATAGGTTTAATAAAATGTCATTAGGTTTTCAGGCAAGTGAAAATGGGGCTGCCATTGATCATAGTTTTCATTGGATTTTACGGCTTTGCGGTACTTACACCAGGTTTCTTCATCATCTGGACATAGTCCATGTTGAGGCCTTTTCATTAAGAAGACATCACAATGGAAAAACTCTGCCCAAATGGCTTTTTTTCATGTCTTCAACAGAGTTTGTGTTGCGTCTAATTGCCAATCCGTAGTATTTTTGGAGCTGAATAATGGCAGGACTGAATCTGTTAGCTTGTTCTTGCCGCCAAGGTCGTGAGCCGTCAGGGAGTGGTTTTAAGTCTTAGCT